>NW_028124852.1:0-102022 GCF_965194825.1 Balaenoptera physalus
CACCCGAAGCCCTCCCCGAACCCGTACCCTAAGCCGTACCCTAAGCCTAACCCTAAGCTTAACCCTAACCCTAGGCTACCCTTGACTGCTTCTGCCTCCAATAGATTTCCTAAGCACTAGTGTTTTACGGAACAGCATAAAAAGAGAATCCTAATGTGATTTCTTTATAATGGTTGTGTTCCTTATCTTATCCTAGTGTCTAAACTCTTCTCCATGGCTGGACCACCAAATAATATTCTTTACGTGCTAAGGGGTATCTAGAGAGTGGGATAGGTTTAATAACTACCCTAACCCTAACACGTACCCTAACCCTAACTCCTATCCTACCCCTAACACGTACCCTAATCCTAAACCGTAACCTAAACCGAGCCCTAACCCTAACACTAACCCTAACCCTTACCCTAACCCATACCCTACGCCGTACCCGAAGCCCTCCCCGAACCCGTACCCTAAGCAGTGCCCTAAGCCTAACCCTAAGCCTAACCCTAACCCTAGGCTACCCTTGACTGCTTCTGCCTGCAATAGATTTCCTAAGCACTAGTGTTTTAAAGAACAGCTTTAAAAGAGAATCCTAATGTGATTTCTTTATAATGGGTGTGTTCCTTATCTTATCCTAGTGTCTAAACTCTTCTCCATGGCTGGACCCCCAAATAATATTCCTTTATGTGCAAAGGGTTATCTAGAGAGTGGGATAGGTTTAATAACTACCCTAACCCTAACGCGTACCCTAACTCTAACCACTACCCTAACCCTAACACGTACCCTAATCCTAACCAATACCCTAAACCGAGCCCTAACCCTAACACTAACCCTAACCCTAACCCTAACCCATACCCTACGCCGTACCGATAGCCCTCCCCGAACCCGTACCCTAAGCCGCACCCTAAGCCTAACCCTAAGCCTAACCCTAACCCTAGGCTACCCTTGACTGCTTCTGCCTCCAATAGATTTCCTAAGCACTAGTGTTTTAAGGAACAGCTTAAAAAGAGAATCCTAATGTGATTTCTTTATAATGTGTGTGTTCCTTATATTATCTTAATGTCTAAACTCTTCTCCATGACTGGACCCCCAAATAATATTCCTTTACGTGCTAAGGGGTATCTAGAGAGTTGGATAGGTTTAATAACTACCCTAACCCTAACGCGTACCCTAAACCTAAACTGTACCCTAAACCGAGCCCTAACCCTAACACTAACTCTAACCCTAACACTAACCCATACCCTACGCCATACCCGAAGCCCTCCCCGAACCCGTACCCTAAGCAGTGCCCTAAGCCTAACCCTAAGCCTAACCCTAACCCTAGGCTACCCTTGACTGCTTCTGCCTCCAATAGATTTCCTAAGCACTAGTGTTTTAAAGAACAGCTTAAAAAGAGAATCCTAATGTGATTTCTTTAGAATGGGTGTGTTCCTTATCTTATCCTAGTGTCTAAAGTCTTCTCCATGGCTGGATCCCCAAATAATTTTCCTTTATGTGCTCAGGGGTATCTAGAGAGTGGGATAGGTTTAATAACTACACTAACCCTAACACGTACCCTAACCCTAACTCCTACCCTAACCCTAACTCGTACCCTAATCCTAAACCGTACCCTAAACCGAGCACTAACCCTAACACTAAACCTAACCCTTACCCTAACCCATACCCTACGCCGTACACGAAGCCCTCCCCAAACCCGTACCCTAAGCAGTGCCCTAAGCCTAACCCTAAGCCTAACCCTAACCCTAGGCTACCCTTGACTGCTTCTGCCTCCAATAGATTTCCTAAGCACTAGTGTTTTAAAGAACAGCTTAAAAAGAGAATCCTAATGTGATTTCTTTATAATGGGTGTGTTCCTTATCTTATCCTAGTGTCTAAACTCTTCTTCATGGCTGGACCCCCAAATAATATTCCTTTATGTGCTAAGGTGTATCTAGAGAGTGGGATAGGTTTAATAACTACCCTAACCCTAACGCGTACCCTAACCCTAACCCCTACCCTAACCCTAACACGTACCCTAATCCTATACCATACCCTAAACCGAGCTTCAACCCTAACACTAATCCAAACCCTAACACTAATCCATACCCTACGCCGTACCCGAAGCCTTCCCCGAACCCTTACCCTAAGCCGTACCCTAAGCCTAACCCTAAGCCTAAACCTAACCCTAGACTACCCTTGACTGCTTCTGCCTCCAATAGATTTCCTAAGCACTAGTGTTTTAAGGAACAGCTTAAAAAGAGAATCCTAATGTGATTTCTTTATAATGTGTGTGTTCCTTATCTTATCCTAGTGTCTAAACTCTTCTCCATGGCTGGACATCCAAATAATATTCCTTTACGTGCTAAGGGGTATCTAGAGAGTGGGATAGGTTTGATAACTACCCTAACCCTAACGAGTACCCTAACCCTAACCCCTACCCTAACCCTAACACGTACCCTAATCCTAACCAATACCCTAAACCGAGCCCTAAACCCAACACTAACCCTAACCCTAACCCTAACCCATACCCTACGCCGCACCCGAATCCCTCCCCGAACCCGTACCATAAGCCGTACCCTAAGCCTAACCCTAAGCCTAACCCTAACCTGAGGCTACCCTTGACTGCTTCTGCCTCCAATACATTTCCTAAGCACTAGTGTTTTAAGGAACAGCTTAAAAAGAGAATCCTAATGTGATTTCTTTATAATGGTTGTGTTCCTTATCTTATCCTAGTGTCTAAACTCTTCTCCATGGCTGGACCACCAAATAATATTATTTACGTGCTAAGGGGTATCTAGAGATTGGGATAGGTTTAATAACTACCCTAACCCAAACACGTACCCTAACCCTAACTCCTACCCTAACCCTAACACGTACCCTAATCCTAAACCGTACCCTAAACCGAGCCCTAACCCTAACACTAACCCTAACACTTACCCTAACCCATACCCTACGCCGTACCCGAAGCCCTCCCCGAACCCGTACCCTAAGCAGTGCCCTAAGCCTAACCCTAAGCCTAACCCTAACCCTAGGCTACCCTTGACTGCTTCTGCCTCCAATAGATTTCCTAAGCACTAGTGTTTTAAAGAACAGCTTAAAAAGAGAATCCTAATGTGATTTCTTTATAATGGGTGTGTTCCTTATCTTATCCTGGTGTCTCAACTCTTCTCCATTGCTGGACCCCCAAATAATATTCCTTTATGTGCTAAGGGGTATCTAGAGAGTGGGATAGGTTTAATAACTACCCTAACCCTAACGCGTACCCTAACCCTAACCCCTACTCTAACCCTAACACGTACCCTAATCCTAATCCGTACCCTAAATCGAGCCCTAACCCTAACACTAACCCAAACCCTAACACTAACGCATTCCCTATGCCGTACCCGAAGCCTTCCCCGAACCCGTACCCTAAGGCGTACCCTAAGCCTAACCCTAAGCCTAACCCTAACCCTAGACTACCCTTGACTGCTTCTGCCTCCAATAGATTTCCTAAGCACTAGTGTTTTAAGGAACAGCTTAAAAAGAGAATCCTAATGTGATTTCTTTATAAAGGGTGTGTTCCTTATCTTAGCCTAGTGTCTAAACTCTTCTCCATGGCTGGACCCCCAAATAATATTCCTTTACGTGCTAAGGGGTATCTAGAGAGTGGGATAGGTTTAATAACTACCCTAACCCTAACGCGTACCCTAACTCTAACCCCTACCCTAACCCTAACACGTACCCTAATCCTAACCCGTACCCTAAACGGAGCCCTAACCCTAACACTAACCCAAACCCTAACCCTAACCCATAACCTACGCCGTACCCGAACCCCTCCCCGAACCCGTACCCTAAGCCGTACCCTAAGCCTAACCCTAAGCCTAACCCTAACCCTAGGCTACCCTTGACTGTTTCTGCCTGCAATAGATTTCCTAAGCACTAGTGGTTTAAGGAACAGCTTAAAAAGAGAATCCTAATGTGATTTCTTTTTAATGTGTGTGTTCCTTATATTACCTTAGAGTCTAAACTCTTCTCCATGGCTGGACCCCCAAATAATATTACTTTACGTGCTAAGGGGTTTCTAGAGAGTGGGATAGGTTTAATAACTACCCTAACCCTAACGCGTACCCTAACCCTAACCCCTACCCTAACACTAACACGTACCCTAATCCTAACCTGTACCCTGAACCGAGCACTAACCCTAACACTAACCCTAACCCTAACCCTAACCCATACCCTACGCCGTACCAAAAGCCCTCCCCGAACCCGTACCCTAAGCCGTACCCTAAGCCTAAACCTAATCCTAACACTAACCCTAGGCTACCCTTGACTGCTTCTGCCTCCAATAGATTTCCTAAGCACTAGTGTTTTAAGGAGCAGCTTAAAAAGAGAATCCTAATGTGATTTCTTTATAATGGGTGTGTTCCTTATCTTATCCTAGTGTCTAAACTCTTCTCCATGGCTGGAACCCCAAATAATATTCCTTTACGTGCTAAGGGGTATCTAGAGAGTGGGATAGGTTTAATAACTACCCTAACCCTAACGCGTACCCTAACCCTAACCCCTACCCTAACCCTAACACGTACCCTAAACCTAAACTGTACCCTAAACCGAGCCCTAACCCTAACACTAACCCTAACCCTAACACTAACCCATACCCTACGCCGTACCCGAAGCCCTCCCCGAACCCGTACCCTAAGCCGTACCCTTAGCCTAACCCTAAGCCTAACCCTAACACTAGGCTACCCTTGACTGCTTCTGCCCCCAATAGATTTCCTAAGCACTAGTGTTTTAAGGAACAGCTTAAAAGGAGAATAATAATGTGATTTCTTTCTAATGTGTGTGTTCCTTATCTTATCCTAGTGTCTAAACTCTTCTCCATGGCTGGATCCCCAAATAATATTCCTTTAAGTGCTAAGGGGTATCTAGAGAGTGGGATAGGTTTAATAACTACCCTAACCCTAACGCGTACCCTAACCCTAACCCCTACCCTAACCCTAACACGTACCCTAATCCTATCCCGTACCCTAAACGGAGCCCTAACCCTAACACTAACCCAAACCCTAACCCTAACCCATACCCTACGCCGTACCCGAACCCCTCCGCGAACCCGTACCCTAAGCCGTACCCTAAGCCTAACCCTAAGCCTAACCCTAACCCTATGCTACCCTTGACTGCTTCTGCCTACAATAGATTTCCTAAGCACTAGTGGTTTAAGGAACAGCTTAAAAAGAGAATCCTAATGTGATTTCTTTTTAATGTGTGTGTTCCTTATATTATCTTAGTGTATAACTCTTCTCCATGGCCGGACCCCCAAATAATATTCCTTTACGTGCTAAGGGGTATCTAGAGAGTGGGATAGGTTTAATAACTACCCTAACCCTAACGCGTACCCTAACCCTAACCCCTACCCTAACACTAACACGTACCCTTATCCTAACCTGTACCCTGAACCGAGCACTAACCCTAACACTAACCCTAACCCTAACCGTAACCCATACCCTACGCCGTACCAAAAGCCCTCCCCGAACCCGTACCCTAAGCCGTACCCTAAGCCTAAACCTAATCCTAACCCTAACCCTAGGCTACCCTTGACTGCTTCTGCCTCCAATAGATTTCCTAAGCACTAGTGTTTTAAGGAGCAGCTTAAAAAGAGAATCCTAATGTGATTTCTTTATAATGGGTGTGTTCCTTATCTTAGCCTAGTGTCTAAACTCTTCTCCATGGCTGGACCCCCAAATAATATTCCTTTACGTGCTAAGGGGTATCTAGAGAGTGGGATAGGTTTAATAACTACCCTAACCCTAACGCGTAACCTAACCCTAACCCCTACCCTAACCCTAACACGTACCCTAAACTTAAACTGTACCCTAAACCGAGACCTAACCCTAACACTAACCCTAACCCTAACACTAACCCATACCCTACGCCGTACCCGAAGCCCTCCCCGAACCCGTACCCTAAGCCGTACCCTTAGCCTAACCCTAAGCCTAACCCTAACACTAGGCTACCCTTGACTGCTTCTGCCCCCAATAGATTTCCTAAGCACTAGTGTTTTAAGGAACAGCTTAAAAAGAGAATCCTAATGTGATTTCTTTATAAAGGGTGTGTTCCTTATCTTAGCCTAGTGTCTAAACTCTTCTCCATGGCTGGACCCCCAAATAATATTCCTTTACGTGCTAAGGGGTATCTAGAGAGTGGGATAGGTTTAATAACTACCCTAACCCTAATGCGTACCCTAACCCTAACCCCTACCCTAACCCTAACACGTACACTAATCCTAAGCCGTACACTAAACCGAACCCTAACACTAACACTAACCCTAACCCTAACCCTAACCCATACCCTACGCCGTACCTGAAGCCCTCCCCGAACCCGTACCCTAAGCAGTTCCCTAAGCCTAACCCTAAGCCTAACCCTAACCCTAGGCTACCCTTGACTGCTTCTGCCTCCAATAGATTTCCTAAGCACTAGTGTTTTAAAGAACAGCTTAAAAAGAGAATCCTAATGTGATTTCTTTATAATGTGTGTGTTCCTTATCTTATCCTAGGGTCTAAACTCTTCTCCATTGCTGGACCTCCAAATAATATTCCTTTACGTGCTAAGGGGTATCTAGAGAGTGGGATAGGTTTAATAACTACCCTAACCCTAACACGTACACTAACCCTAACCCCTACCCTAACCCTAACACGTACCCTAATCCTAAACAATACCCTAAACCGAGCCCTAACACCAACACTAACCCTAACCCAACCCTAACCCATACCCTACGCCGCACCCGAAGCCCTCCCCGAACCCGTACCCTAAGCCGTACCCTAAGCCTAACCCTAAGCTTAACCCTAACCCTAGGCTACCCTTGACTGCTTCTGCCTCCAATAGATTTCCTAAGCACTAGTGTTTTACGGAACAGCATAAAAAGAGAATCCTAATGTGATTTCTTTATAATGGTTGTGTTCCTTATCTTATCCTAGTGTCTAAACTCTTCTCCATGGCTGGACCACCAAATAATATTCTTTACGTGCTAAGGGGTATCTAGAGAGTGGGATAGGTTTAATAACTACCCTAACCCTAACACGTACCCTAACCCTAACTCCTATCCTACCCCTAACACGTACCCTAATCCTAAACCGTAACCTAAACCGAGCCCTAACCCTAACACTAACCCTAACCCTTACCCTAACCCATACCCTACGCCGTACCCGAAGCCCTCCCCGAACCCGTACCCTAAGCAGTGCCCTAAGCCTAACCCTAAGCCTAACCCTAACCCTAGGCTACCCTTGACTGCTTCTGCCTGCAATAGATTTCCTAAGCACTAGTGTTTTAAAGAACAGCTTTAAAAGAGAATCCTAATGTGATTTCTTTATAATGGGTGTGTTCCTTATCTTATCCTAGTGTCTAAACTCTTCTCCATGGCTGGACCCCCAAATAATATTCCTTTATGTGCAAAGGGTTATCTAGAGAGTGGGATAGGTTTAATAACTACCCTAACCCTAACGCGTACCCTAACTCTAACCACTACCCTAACCCTAACACGTACCCTAATCCTAACCAATACCCTAAACCGAGCCCTAACCCTAACACTAACCCTAACCCTAACCCTAACCCATACCCTACGCCGTACCGATAGCCCTCCCCGAACCCGTACCCTAAGCCGCACCCTAAGCCTAACCCTAAGCCTAACCCTAACCCTAGGCTACCCTTGACTGCTTCTGCCTCCAATAGATTTCCTAAGCACTAGTGTTTTAAGGAACAGCTTAAAAAGAGAATCCTAATGTGATTTCTTTATAATGTGTGTGTTCCTTATATTATCTTAATGTCTAAACTCTTCTCCATGACTGGACCCCCAAATAATATTCCTTTACGTGCTAAGGGGTATCTAGAGAGTTGGATAGGTTTAATAACTACCCTAACCCTAACGCGTACCCTAAACCTAAACTGTACCCTAAACCGAGCCCTAACCCTAACACTAACTCTAACCCTAACACTAACCCATACCCTACGCCATACCCGAAGCCCTCCCCGAACCCGTACCCTAAGCAGTGCCCTAAGCCTAACCCTAAGCCTAACCCTAACCCTAGGCTACCCTTGACTGCTTCTGCCTCCAATAGATTTCCTAAGCACTAGTGTTTTAAAGAACAGCTTAAAAAGAGAATCCTAATGTGATTTCTTTAGAATGGGTGTGTTCCTTATCTTATCCTAGTGTCTAAAGTCTTCTCCATGGCTGGATCCCCAAATAATTTTCCTTTATGTGCTCAGGGGTATCTAGAGAGTGGGATAGGTTTAATAACTACACTAACCCTAACACGTACCCTAACCCTAACTCCTACCCTAACCCTAACTCGTACCCTAATCCTAAACCGTACCCTAAACCGAGCACTAACCCTAACACTAAACCTAACCCTTACCCTAACCCATACCCTACGCCGTACACGAAGCCCTCCCCAAACCCGTACCCTAAGCAGTGCCCTAAGCCTAACCCTAAGCCTAACCCTAACCCTAGGCTACCCTTGACTGCTTCTGCCTCCAATAGATTTCCTAAGCACTAGTGTTTTAAAGAACAGCTTAAAAAGAGAATCCTAATGTGATTTCTTTATAATGGGTGTGTTCCTTATCTTATCCTAGTGTCTAAACTCTTCTTCATGGCTGGACCCCCAAATAATATTCCTTTATGTGCTAAGGTGTATCTAGAGAGTGGGATAGGTTTAATAACTACCCTAACCCTAACGCGTACCCTAACCCTAACCCCTACCCTAACCCTAACACGTACCCTAATCCTATACCATACCCTAAACCGAGCTTCAACCCTAACACTAATCCAAACCCTAACACTAATCCATACCCTACGCCGTACCCGAAGCCTTCCCCGAACCCTTACCCTAAGCCGTACCCTAAGCCTAACCCTAAGCCTAAACCTAACCCTAGACTACCCTTGACTGCTTCTGCCTCCAATAGATTTCCTAAGCACTAGTGTTTTAAGGAACAGCTTAAAAAGAGAATCCTAATGTGATTTCTTTATAATGTGTGTGTTCCTTATCTTATCCTAGTGTCTAAACTCTTCTCCATGGCTGGACATCCAAATAATATTCCTTTACGTGCTAAGGGGTATCTAGAGAGTGGGATAGGTTTGATAACTACCCTAACCCTAACGAGTACCCTAACCCTAACCCCTACCCTAACCCTAACACGTACCCTAATCCTAACCAATACCCTAAACCGAGCCCTAAACCCAACACTAACCCTAACCCTAACCCTAACCCATACCCTACGCCGCACCCGAATCCCTCCCCGAACCCGTACCATAAGCCGTACCCTAAGCCTAACCCTAAGCCTAACCCTAACCTGAGGCTACCCTTGACTGCTTCTGCCTCCAATACATTTCCTAAGCACTAGTGTTTTAAGGAACAGCTTAAAAAGAGAATCCTAATGTGATTTCTTTATAATGGTTGTGTTCCTTATCTTATCCTAGTGTCTAAACTCTTCTCCATGGCTGGACCACCAAATAATATTATTTACGTGCTAAGGGGTATCTAGAGATTGGGATAGGTTTAATAACTACCCTAACCCAAACACGTACCCTAACCCTAACTCCTACCCTAACCCTAACACGTACCCTAATCCTAAACCGTACCCTAAACCGAGCCCTAACCCTAACACTAACCCTAACACTTACCCTAACCCATACCCTACGCCGTACCCGAAGCCCTCCCCGAACCCGTACCCTAAGCAGTGCCCTAAGCCTAACCCTAAGCCTAACCCTAACCCTAGGCTACCCTTGACTGCTTCTGCCTCCAATAGATTTCCTAAGCACTAGTGTTTTAAAGAACAGCTTAAAAAGAGAATCCTAATGTGATTTCTTTATAATGGGTGTGTTCCTTATCTTATCCTGGTGTCTCAACTCTTCTCCATTGCTGGACCCCCAAATAATATTCCTTTATGTGCTAAGGGGTATCTAGAGAGTGGGATAGGTTTAATAACTACCCTAACCCTAACGCGTACCCTAACCCTAACCCCTACTCTAACCCTAACACGTACCCTAATCCTAATCCGTACCCTAAATCGAGCCCTAACCCTAACACTAACCCAAACCCTAACACTAACGCATTCCCTATGCCGTACCCGAAGCCTTCCCCGAACCCGTACCCTAAGGCGTACCCTAAGCCTAACCCTAAGCCTAACCCTAACCCTAGACTACCCTTGACTGCTTCTGCCTCCAATAGATTTCCTAAGCACTAGTGTTTTAAGGAACAGCTTAAAAAGAGAATCCTAATGTGATTTCTTTATAAAGGGTGTGTTCCTTATCTTAGCCTAGTGTCTAAACTCTTCTCCATGGCTGGACCCCCAAATAATATTCCTTTACGTGCTAAGGGGTATCTAGAGAGTGGGATAGGTTTAATAACTACCCTAACCCTAACGCGTACCCTAACTCTAACCCCTACCCTAACCCTAACACGTACCCTAATCCTAACCAATACCCTAAACCGAGCCCTAACCCCAACACTAACCCTAACCCTAACCCTAACCCATACCATACGCCGCACCCGAAGCCCTCCCCGATCCCGTACCCTAAGCCGTAACCTAAGTCTAACCCTAAGCCTAACCCTAACCCTAGGCTACCCTTGACTGCTTCTGCCTCCAATACATTTCCTAAGCACTAGTGTTTTAAGGAACAGCTGAAAAAGAGAATCCTAATGTGATTTCATTATAATGGGTGTGTTCCTTAACTTATCCTAGTGTCTAAACTCTTCTGCATGGCTGGACCCCCAAATAATATTCCTTTACGTGCTAAGGGGTATCTAGAGAGTGGGATAGGTTTAATAACTACCCTAACCCTAACGCGTACCCTAACCCTAACCCCTACCCTAACCCTAACACGTACCCTAATCCTAACCCGTACCCTAAACGGAGCCCTAACCCTAACACTAACCCAAACCCTAACCCTAACCCATAACCTACGCCGTACCCGAACCCCTCCCCGAACCCGTACCCTAAGCCGTACCCTAAGCCTAACCCTAAGCCTAACCCTAACCCTAGGCTACCCTTGACTGTTTCTGCCTGCAATAGATTTCCTAAGCACTAGTGGTTTAAGGAACAGCTTAAAAAGAGAATCCTAATGTGATTTCTTTTTAATGTGTGTGTTCCTTATATTACCTTAGAGTCTAAACTCTTCTCCATGGCTGGACCCCCAAATAATATTACTTTACGTGCTAAGGGGTTTCTAGAGAGTGGGATAGGTTTAATAACTACCCTAACCCTAACGCGTACCCTAACCCTAACCCCTACCCTAACACTAACACGTACCCTAATCCTAACCTGTACCCTGAACCGAGCACTAACCCTAACACTAACCCTAACCCTAACCCTAACCCATACCCTACGCCGTACCAAAAGCCCTCCCCGAACCCGTACCCTAAGCCGTACCCTAAGCCTAAACCTAATCCTAACACTAACCCTAGGCTACCCTTGACTGCTTCTGCCTCCAATAGATTTCCTAAGCACTAGTGTTTTAAGGAGCAGCTTAAAAAGAGAATCCTAATGTGATTTCTTTATAATGGGTGTGTTCCTTATCTTATCCTAGTGTCTAAACTCTTCTCCATGGCTGGAACCCCAAATAATATTCCTTTACGTGCTAAGGGGTATCTAGAGAGTGGGATAGGTTTAATAACTACCCTAACCCTAACGCGTACCCTAACCCTAACCCCTACCCTAACCCTAACACGTACCCTAAACCTAAACTGTACCCTAAACCGAGCCCTAACCCTAACACTAACCCTAACCCTAACACTAACCCATACCCTACGCCGTACCCGAAGCCCTCCCCGAACCCGTACCCTAAGCCGTACCCTTAGCCTAACCCTAAGCCTAACCCTAACACTAGGCTACCCTTGACTGCTTCTGCCCCCAATAGATTTCCTAAGCACTAGTGTTTTAAGGAACAGCTTAAAAGGAGAATAATAATGTGATTTCTTTCTAATGTGTGTGTTCCTTATCTTATCCTAGTGTCTAAACTCTTCTCCATGGCTGGATCCCCAAATAATATTCCTTTAAGTGCTAAGGGGTATCTAGAGAGTGGGATAGGTTTAATAACTACCCTAACCCTAACGCGTACCCTAACCCTAACCCCTACCCTAACCCTAACACGTACCCTAATCCTATCCCGTACCCTAAACGGAGCCCTAACCCTAACACTAACCCAAACCCTAACCCTAACCCATACCCTACGCCGTACCCGAACCCCTCCGCGAACCCGTACCCTAAGCCGTACCCTAAGCCTAACCCTAAGCCTAACCCTAACCCTATGCTACCCTTGACTGCTTCTGCCTACAATAGATTTCCTAAGCACTAGTGGTTTAAGGAACAGCTTAAAAAGAGAATCCTAATGTGATTTCTTTTTAATGTGTGTGTTCCTTATATTATCTTAGTGTATAACTCTTCTCCATGGCCGGACCCCCAAATAATATTCCTTTACGTGCTAAGGGGTATCTAGAGAGTGGGATAGGTTTAATAACTACCCTAACCCTAACGCGTACCCTAACCCTAACCCCTACCCTAACACTAACACGTACCCTTATCCTAACCTGTACCCTGAACCGAGCACTAACCCTAACACTAACCCTAACCCTAACCGTAACCCATACCCTACGCCGTACCAAAAGCCCTCCCCGAACCCGTACCCTAAGCCGTACCCTAAGCCTAAACCTAATCCTAACCCTAACCCTAGGCTACCCTTGACTGCTTCTGCCTCCAATAGATTTCCTAAGCACTAGTGTTTTAAGGAGCAGCTTAAAAAGAGAATCCTAATGTGATTTCTTTATAATGGGTGTGTTCCTTATCTTAGCCTAGTGTCTAAACTCTTCTCCATGGCTGGACCCCCAAATAATATTCCTTTACGTGCTAAGGGGTATCTAGAGAGTGGGATAGGTTTAATAACTACCCTAACCCTAACGCGTACCCTAACCCTAACCCCTACCCTAACCCTAACACGTACCCTAAACTTAAACTGTACCCTAAACCGAGACCTAACCCTAACACTAACCCTAACCCTAACACTAACCCATACCCTACGCCGTACCCGAAGCCCTCCCCGAACCCGTACCCTAAGCCGTACCCTTAGCCTAACCCTAAGCCTAACCCTAACACTAGGCTACCCTTGACTGCTTCTGCCCCAAATAGATTTCCTAAGCACTAGTGTTTTAAGGAACAGCTTAAAAAGAGAATCCTAATGTGATTTCTTTATAAAGGGTGTGTTCCTTATCTTAGCCTAGTGTCTAAACTCTTCTCCATGGCTGGACCCCCAAATAATATTCCTTTACGTGCTAAGGGGTATCTAGAGAGTGGGATAGGTTTAATAACTACCCTAACCCTAATGCGTACCCTAACCCTAACCCCTACCCTAACCCTAACACGTACACTAATCCTAAGCCGTACACTAAACCGAACCCTAACACTAACACTAACCCTAACCCTAACCCTAAACCATACCCTATGTCGTGCCCTAACCCCTCCCCGAACCCATACCCTAAGCCGTATCCTAAGCCTAACCTTAAGCCTAACCCTAACCCTAGCCTACCCTTGACTGCTTCTGCCTCCAATAGATTTCCTAAGCACTAGAGTTTTAAGGAACAGCTTAAAAAGAGAATCCTAATGTGATTTCTTTATAATGTGTGTGTTCCTTATCTTATCCTAGGGTCTAAACTCTTCTCCATTGCTGGACCTCCAAATAATATTCCTTTACGTGCTAAGGGGTATCTAGAGAGTGGGATAGGTTTAATAACTACCCTAACCCTAACACGTACACTAACCCTAACCCCTACCCTAACCCTAACACGTACCCTAATCCTAAACAATACCCTAAACCGAGCCCTAACACCAACACTAACCCTAACCCTAACCCTAACCCATACCCTACGCCGCACCCGTAGCCCTCCCCGAACCCGTACCCTAAGCCGTACCCTAAGCCTAACCCTAAGCTTAACCCTAACCCTAGGCTACCCTTGACTGCTTCTGCCTCCAATAGATTTCCTAAGCACTAGTGTTTTAAGGAACAGCATAAAAAGAGAATCCTAATGTGATTTCTTTATAATGGTTGTGTTCCTTATCTTATCCTAGTGTCTAAACTCTTCTCCATGGCTGGACCACCAAATAATATTCTTTACGTGCTAAGGGGTATCTAGAGAGTGGGATAGGTTTAATAACTACCCTAACCCTAACACGTACCCTAACCCTAACTCCTATCCTACCCCTAACACGTACCCTAATCCTAAACCGTAACCTAAACCGAGCCCTAACCCTAACACTAACCCTAACCCTTACCCTAACCCATACCCTACGCCGTACCCGAAGCCCTCCCCGAACCCGTACCCTAAGCAGTGCCCTAAGCCTAACCCTAAGCCTAACCCTAACCCTAGGCTACCCTTGACTGCTTCTGCCTGCAATAGATTTCCTAAGCACTAGTGTTTTAAAGAACAGCTTTAAAAGAGAATCCTAATGTGATTTCTTTATAATGGGTGTGTTCCTTATCTTATCCTAGTGTCTAAACTCTTCTCCATGGCTGGACCCCCAAATAATATTCCTTTATGTGCAAAGGGTTATCTAGAGAGTGGGATAGGTTTAATAACTACCCTAACCCTAACGCGTACCCTAACTCTAACCACTACCCTAACCCTAACACGTACCCTAATCCTAACCAATACCCTAAACCGAGCCCTAACCCTAACACTAACCCTAACCCTAACCCTAACCCATACCCTACGCCGTACCGATAGCCCTCCCCGAACCCGTACCCTAAGCCGCACCCTAAGCCTAACCCTAAGCCTAACCCTAACCCTAGGCTACCCTTGACTGCTTCTGCCTCCAATAGATTTCCTAAGCACTAGTGTTTTAAGGAACAGCTTAAAAAGAGAATCCTAATGTGATTTCTTTATAATGTGTGTGTTCCTTATATTATCTTAATGTCTAAACTCTTCTCCATGACTGGACCCCCAAATAATATTCCTTTACGTGCTAAGGGGTATCTAGAGAGTTGGATAGGTTTAATAACTACCCTAACCCTAACGCGTACCCTAAACCTAAACTGTACCCTAAACCGAGCCCTAACCCTAACACTAACTCTAACCCTAACACTAACCCATACCCTACGCCGTACCCGAAGCCCTCCCCGAACCCGTACCCTAAGCAGTGCCCTTAGCCTAACCCTAAGCCTAACCCTAACCCTAGGCTACCCTTGACTGCTTCTGCCTCCAATAGATTTCCTAAGCACTAGTGTTTTAAAGAACAGCTTAAAAAGAGAATCCTAATGTGATTTCTTTAGAATGGGTGTGTTCCTTATCTTATCCTAGTGTCTAAAGTCTTCTCCATGGCTGGATCCCCAAATAATTTTCCTTTATGTGCTCAGGGGTATCTAGAGAGTGGGATAGGTTTAATAACTACACTAACCCTAACACGTACCCTAACCCTAACTCCTACCCTAACCCTAACTCGTACCCTAATCCTAAACCGTACCCTAAACCGAGCACTAACCCTAACACTAAACCTAACCCTTACCCTAACCCATACCCTACGCCGTACACGAAGCCCTCCCCGAACCCGTACCCTAAGCAGTGCCCTAAGCCTAACCCTAAGCCTAACCCTAACCCTAGGCTACCCTTGACTGCTTCTGCCTCCAATAGATTTCCTAAGCACTAGTGTTTTAAAGAACAGCTTAAAAAGAGAATCCTAATGTGATTTCTTTATAATGGGTGTGTTCCTTATCTTATCCTAGTGTCTAAACTCTTCTTCATGGCTGGACCCCCAAATAATATTCCTTTATGTGCTAAGGTGTATCTAGAGAGTGGGATAGGTTTAATAACTACCCTAACCCTAACGCGTACCCTAACCCTAACCCCTACCCTAACCCTAACACGTATCCTAATCCTATACCATACCCTAAACCGAGCTTCAACCCTAACACTAATCCAAACCCTAACACTAATCCATACCCTACGCCGTACCCGAAGCCTTCCCCGAACCCTTACCCTAAGCCGTACCCTAAGCCTAACCCTAACCCTAGACTACCCTTGACTGCTTCTGCCTCCAATAGATTTCCTAAGCACTAGTGTTTTAAGGAACAGCTTAAAAAGAGAATCCTAATGTGATTTCTTTATAATGTGTGTGTTCCTTATCTTATCCTAGTGTCTAAACTCTTCTCCATGGCTGGACATCCAAATAATATTCCTTTACGTGCTAAGGGGTATCTAGAGAGTGGGATAGGTTTGATAACTACCCTAACCCTAACGAGTACCCTAACCCTAACCCCTACCCTAACCCTAACACGTACCCTAATCCTAACCAATACCCTAAACCGAGCCCTAAACCCAACACTAACCCTAACCCTAACCCTAACCCATACCCTACGCCGCACCCGAATCCCTCCCCGAACCCGTACCATAAGCCGTACCCTAAGCCTAACCCTAAGCCTAACCCTAACCTGAGGCTACCCTTGACTGCTTCTGCCTCCAATAGATTTCCTAAGCACTAGTGTTTTAAGGAACAGCTTAAAAAGAGAATCCTAATGTGATTTCTTTATAATGGTTGTGTTCCTTATCTTATCCTAGTGTCTAAACTCTTCTCCATGGCTGGACCACCAAATAATATTATTTACGTGCTAAGGGGTATCTAGAGATTGGGATAGGTTTAATAACTACCCTAACCCAAACACGTACCCTAACCCTAACTCCTACCCTAACCCTAACACGTACCCTAATCCTAAACCGTACCCTAAACCGAGCCCTAACCCTAACACTAACCCTAACCCTTACCCTAACCCATACCCTACGCCGTACCCGAAGCCCTCCCCGAACCCGTACCCTAAGCAGTGCCCTAAGCCTAACCCTAAGCCTAACCCTAACCCTAGGCTACCCTTGACTGCTTCTGCCTCCAATAGATTTCCTAAGCACTAGTGTTTTAAAGAACAGCTTAAAAAGAGAATCCTAATGTGATTTCTTTATAATGGGTGTGTTCCTTATCTTATCCTGGTGTCTCAACTCTTCTCCATTGCTGGGCCCCCAAATAATATTCCTTTATGTGCTAAGGGGTATCTAGAGAGTGGGATAGGTTTAATAACTACCCTAACCCTAACGCGTACCCTAACCCTAACCCCTACTCTAACCCTAACACGTACCCTAATCCTAATCCGTACCCTAAATCGAGGCCTAACCCTAACACTAACCCAAACCCTAACACTAACGCATTCCCTATGCCGTACCCGAAGCCTTCCCCGAACCCGTACCCTAAGGCGTACCCTAAGCCTAACCCTAAGCCTAACCCTAACCCTAGACTACCCTTGACTGCTTCTGCCTCCAATAGATTTCCTAAGCACTAGTGTTTTAAGGAACAGCTTAAAAAGAGAATCCTAATGTGATTTCTTTATAAAGGGTGTGTTCCTTATCTTAGCCTAGTGTCTAAACTCTTCTCCATGGCTGGACCCCCAAATAATATTCCTTTACGTGCTAAGGGGTATCTAGAGAGTGGGATAGGTTTAATAACTACCCTAACCCTAACGCGTACCCTAACTCTAACCCCTACCCTAACCCTAACACGTACCCTAATCCTAACCAATACCCTAAACCGAGCCCTAACCCTAACACTAACCCTAACCCTAACCCTAACCCATACCCTACGCCGTACCGATAGCCCTCCCCGCACCCGTACCCTAAGCCGCACCCTAAGGCTCACCCTAAGCCTAACCCTAACCCTAGGCTACCCTTGACTGCTTCTGCCTCCAATAGATTTCCTAAGCACTAGTGTTTTAAGGAACAGCTTAAAAAGAGAATCCTAATGTGATTTCTTTATAATGTGTGTGTTCCTTATATTACCTTACTGTCTAAACTCTTCTCCATGGCTGCACCCCCAAATAATATTCCTTTACGTGCTAAGGGGTATCTAGAGAGTGGGATAGGTTTAATAACTACCCTAACCCTAACGCGTACCCTAACCCTAACCCCTACCCTAACCCTAACACGTACCCTAAACCTAAACTGTACCCTAAACCGAGCCCTAACCCTAACACTAACTCTAGCCCTAACACTAACCCATACCCTACGCCGTAACCGAAGCCCTCCCCGAACCCGTAACCTAAGCCGTACCCTTAGCCTAACCCTAAGCCTAACCCTAACACTAGGCTACCCTTGACTGCTTCTGCCCCCAATAGATTTCCTAAGCACTAGTGTTTTAAGGAACAGCTTAAAAAGAGTATCCTAATGTGATTTCTTTATAAAGGGTGTGTTCCTTATCTTAGCCTAGTGTCTAAACTCTTCTCCATGGCTGGACCCCCAAATAATATTCCTTTACGTGCTAAGGGGTATCTAGAGAGTGAGATAGGTTTAATAACTACACTAACCTTAATGCGTACCCTAACCCTAACCCCTACCCTAACCCTAACACGTACTCTAAATCCTAACCAATACCCTAAACCGAGCCCTAACCCCAACACTAACCCTAACCCTTACCCTAACCCATACCCTATGCCGTACCCGAAGCCCTCCCCGAACACGTACCCTAAGCAGTGCCCTAAGCCTAACCCTAAGCCTAACCCTAACCCTAGGCTACCCTTGACTGCTTCTGCCTCCAATAGATTTCCTAAGCACTAGTGTTTTAAAGAACAGCTTAAAAAGAGAATCCTAATGTGATTTCTTTATAATGGGTGTGTTCCTTATCTTATCCTAGTGTCTAAACCCTTCTCCATGGCTGGACCCCCAAATAATATTCCTTTATGTGCAAAGGGGTATCTAGAGAGTGGGATAGGTTTAATAACTACCCTAACCCTAACGCGTACCCTAACTCTAACCCCTACCCTAACCCTAACACGTACCCTAATCCTAACCAATACCCTAAACCAAGCCCTAACCCTAACACTAACCTTAACCCTAACCCTAACCCATACCCTACGCTGTACCGATAGCCCTCCCCGAACCCGTACCCTAAGCCGCACCCTAAGCCTAACCCTAAGCCTAACCCTAACCCTAGGCTACCCTTGACAGCTTCTGCCTCCAATAGATTTCCTAAGCACTAGTGTTTTAAGGAACAGCTTAAAAAGAGAATCCTAATGTGATTTCTTTATAATGGGTGTGTTCCTTATCTTATCCTAGTGTCTAAACTCTTCTCCATGGCTGGACCCCCAAATAATATTCCTTTACGTGATAAGGGGTATCTAGAGAGTGGGATAGGTTTAATAACTGCCCTAACCCTAACGCGTACCCTAAACCTACACTGTACCCTAAACCGAGCCCTAACCCTAACACTAACTCTAACCCTAACACTAACCCATACCCTACGCCGTACCCGAAGCCCTCCCCGAACCCGTACCCTAAGCAGTGCCCTAAGCCTAACCCTAAGCCTAACCCTAACCCTAGGCTACCCTTGACTGCTTCTGCCTCCAATAGATTTCCTAAGCACTAGTGTTTTAAAGAACAGCTTAAAAAGAGAATCCTAATGTGATTTCTTTAGAATGGGTGTGTTCCTTATCTTATCCTAGTGTCTAAAGTCTTCTCCATGGCTGGATCCCCAAATAATTTTCCTTTATGTGCTCAGGGGTATCTAGAGAGTGGGATAGCTTTAATAACTACACTAACCCTAACACGTACCCTAACCCTAACCCCTACCCTAACCCTAACACGTACCCTAATCCTAACCAATACCCTAAACCGAGCCCTAACCCCAACACTAACCCTAACCCTAACCCTAACCCATACCCTACGCCGCACCCGAATCCCTCCCCGAACCCGTACCCTAAGCCGTACCCTAAGCCTAACCCTAAGCCTAACCCTAACCCTAGGCTACCCTTGACTGCTTCTGCCTCCAATAGATTTCCTAAGCACTAGTGTTTTAAGGAACAGCTTAAAAAGAGAATCCTAATGTGATTTCTTTATAATGGGTGTGTTCCTTATCTTATCCTAGTGTCTAAACTCTTCTCCATGGCTGGACCACCAAATAATATTATTTACGTGCTAAGGGGTATCTAGAGATTGGGATAGGTTTAATAACTACCCTAACCCAAACACGTACCCTAACCCTAACTCCTACCCTAACCCTAACAAGTACCCTAATCCTAAACCGTACCCTAAACCGAGCCCTAACCCTAACACTAACCATAACACTAACCCTAACCCATACCCTACGCCGTACCTGAAGCCCTCCCCGAACCCGTACCCTAAGCAGTTCCCTAAGCCTAACCCTAAGCCTAACCCTAACCCTAGGCTACCCTTGACTGCTTCTGCCTCCAATAGATTTCCTAAGCACTAGTGTTTTAAAGAACAGCTTAAAAAGAGAATCCTAATGTGATTTCTTTATAATGTGTGTGTTCCTTATCTTATCCTAGGGTCTAAACTCTTCTCCATTGCTGGACCTCCAAATAATATTCCTTTACGTGCTAAGGGGTATCTAGAGAGTGGGATAGGTTTAATAACTACCCTAACCCTAACACGTACACTAACCCTAACCCCTACACTAACCCTAACACGTACCCTAATCCTAAACAATACCCTAAACCGAGCCCTAACACCAACACTAACCCTAACCCTAACCCTAACCCATACCCTACGCCGCACCCGAAGCCCTCCCCGAACCCGTACCCTAAGCCGTACCCTAAGCCTAACCCTAAGCTTAACCCTAACCCTAGGCTACCCTTGACTGCTTCTGCCTCCAATAGATTTCCTAAGCACTAGTGTTTTAAGGAACAGCATAAAAAGAGAATCCTAATGTGATTTCTTTATAATGGTTGTGTTCCTTATCTTATCCTAGTGTCTAAACTCTTCTCCATGGCTGGACCACCAAATAATATTCTTTACGTGCTAAGGGGTATCTAGAGAGTGGGATAGGTTTAATAACTACCCTAACCCTAACACGTACCCTAACCCTAACTCCTATCCTACCCCTAACACGTACCCTAATCCTAAACCGTAACCTAAACCGAGCCCTAACCCTAACACTAACCCTAACACTTACCCTAACCCATACCCTACGCCGTACCCGAAGCCCTCCCCGAACCCGTACCCTAAGCAGTGCCCTAAGCCTAACCCTAAGCCTAACCCTAACCCTAGGCTACCCTTGACTGCTTCTGCCTGCAATAGATTTCCTAAGCACTAGTGTTTTAAAGAACAGCTTTAAAAGAGAATCCTAATGTGATTTCTTTATAATGGGTGTGTTCCTTATCTTATCCTAGTGTCTAAACTCTTCTCCATGGCTGGACCCCCAAATAATATTCCTTTATGTGCAAAGGGTTATCTAGAGAGTGGGATAGGTTTAATAACTACCCTAACCCTAACGCGTACCCTAACTCTAACCACTACCCTAACCCTAACACGTACCCTAATCCTAACCAATACCCTAAACCGAGCCCTAACCCTAACACTAACACTAACCCTAACCCTAACCCATACCCTACGCCGTACCGATAGCCCTCCCCGAACCCGTACCCTAAGCCGCACCCTAAGCCTAACCCTAAGCCTAACCCTAACCCTAGGCTACCCTTGACTGCTTCTGCCTCCAATAGATTTCCTAAGCACTAGTGTTTTAAGGAACAGCTTAAAAAGAGAATCCTAATGTGATTTCTTTATAATGTGTGTGTTCCTTATATTATCTTAATGTCTAAACTCTTCTCCATGACTGGACCCCCAAATAATATTCCTTTACGTGCTAAGGGGTATCTAGAGAGTTGGATAGGTTTAATAACTACCCTAACCCTAACGCGTACCCTAAACCTAAACTGTACCCTAAACCGAGCCCTAACCCTAACACTAACTCTAACCCTAACACTAACCCATACCCTACGCCGTACCCGAAGCCCTCCCCGAACCCGTACCCTAAGCAGTGCCCTAAGCCTAACCCTAAGCCTAACCCTAACCCTAGGCTACCCTTGACTGCTTCTGCCTCCAATAGATTTCCTAAGCACTAGTGTTTTAAAGAACAGCTTAAAAAGAGAATCCTAATGTGATTTCTTTAGAATGGGTGTGTTCCTTATCTTATCCTAGTGTCTAAAGTCTTCTCCATGGCTGGATCCCCAAATAATTTTCCTTTATGTGCTCAGGGGTATCTAGAGAGTGGGATAGGTTTAATAACTACACTAACCCTAACACGTACCCTAACCCTAACTCCTACCCTAACCCTAACTCGTACCCTAATCCTAAACCGTACCCTAAACCGAGCACTAACCCTAACACTAAACCTAACCCTTACCCTAACCCATACCCTACGCCGTACACGAAGCCCTCCCCAAACCCGTACCCTAAGCAGTGCCCTAAGCCTAACCCTAAGCCTAACCCTAACCCTAGGCTACCCTTGACTGCTTCTGCCTCCAATAGATTTCCTAAGCACTAGTGTTTTAAAGAACAGCTTAAAAAGAGAATCCTAATGTGATTTCTTTATAATGGGTGTGTTCCTTATCTTATCCTAGTGTCTAAACTCTTCTTCATGGCTGGACCCCCAAATAATATTCCTTTATGTGCTAAGGTGTATCTAGAGAGTGGGATAGGTTTAATAACTACCCTAACCCTAACGCGTACCCTAACCCTAACCCCTACCCTAACCCTAACACGTACCCTAATCCTATACCATACCCTAAACCGAGCTTCAACCCTAACACTAATCCAAACCCTAACACTAATCCATACCCTACGCCGTACCCGAAGCCTTCCCCGAACCCTTACCCTAAGCCGTACCCTAAGCCTAACCCTAAGCCTAACCCTAACCCTAGACTACCCTTGACTGCTTCTGCCTCCAATAGATTTCCTAAGCACTAGTGTTTTAAGGAACAGCTTAAAAAGAGAATCCTAATGTGATTTCTTTATAATGTGTGTGTTCCTTATCTTATCCTAGTGTCTAAACTCTTCTCCATGGCTGGACATCCAAATAATATTCCTTTACGTGCTAAGGGGTATCTAGAGAGTGGGATAGGTTTGATAACTACACTAACCCTAACGAGTACCCTAACCCTAACCCCTACCCTAACCCTAACACGTACCCTAATCCTAACCAATACCCTAAACCGAGCCCTAAACCCAACACTAACCCTAACCCTAACCCTAACCCATACCCTACGTCGCACCCGAATCCCTCCCCGAACCCGTACCATAAGCCGTACCCTAAGCCTAACCCTAAGCCTAACCCTAACCTGAGGCTACCCTTGACTGCTTCTGCCTCCAATAGATTTCCTAAGCACTAGTGTTTTAAGGAACAGCTTAAAAAGAGAATCCTAATGTGATTTCTTTATAATGGTTGTGTTCCTTATCTTATCCTAGTGTCTAAACTCTTCTCCATGGCTGGACCACCAAATAATATTATTTACGTGCTAAGGGGTATCTAGAGATTGGGATAGGTTTAATAACTACCCTAACCCAAACACGTACCCTAACCCTAACTCCTACCCTAACCCTAACACGTACCCTAATCCTAAACCGTACCCTAAACCGAGCCCTAACCCTAACACTAACCCTAACACTTACCCTAACCCATACCCTACGCCGTACCCGAAGCCCTCCCCGAACCCGTACCCTAAGCAGTGCCCTAAGCCTAACCCTAAGCCTAACCCTAACCCTAGGCTACCCTTGACTGCTTCTGCCTCCAATAGATTTCCTAAGCACTAGTGTTTTAAAGAACAGCTTAAAAAGAGAATCCTAATGTGATTTCTTTATAATGGGTGTGTTCCTTATCTTATCCTGGTGTCTCAACTCTTCTCCATTGCTGGACCCCCAAATAATATTCCTTTATGTGCTAAGGGGTATCTAGAGAGTGGGATAGGTTTAATAACTACCCTAACCCTAACGCGTACCCTAACCCTAACCCCTACTCTAACCCTAACACGTACCCTAATCCTAATCCGTACCCTAAATCGAGCCCTAACCCTAACACTAACCCAAACCCTAACACTAACGCATTCCCTATGCCGTACCCGAAGCCTTCCCCGAACCCGTACCCTAAGGCGTACCCTAAGCCTAACCCTAACCCTAGACTACCCTTGACTGCTTCTGCCTCCAATAGATTTCCTAAGCACTAGTGTTTTAAGGAACAGCTTAAAAAGAGAATCCTAATGTGATTTCTTTATAAAGGGTGTGTTCCTTATCTTAGCCTAGTGTCTAAACTCTTCTCCATGGCTGGACCCCCAAATAATATTCCTTTACGTGCTAAGGGGTATCTAGAGAGTGGGATAGGTTTAATAACTACCCTAACCCTAACGCGTACCCTAACTCTAACCCCTACCCTAACCCTAACACGTACCCTAATCCTAACCAATACCCTAAACCGAGCCCTAACCCTAACACTAACCCTAACCCTAACCCTAACCCATACCCTACGCCGTACCGATAGCCCTCCCCGCACCCGTACCCTAAGCCGCACCCTAAGGCTCACCCTAAGCCTAACCCTAACCCTAGGCTACCCTTGACTGCTTCTGCCTCCAATAGATTTCCTAAGCACTAGTGTTTTAAGGAACAGCTTAAAAAGAGAATCCTAATGTGATTTCTTTATAATGTGTGTGTTCCTTATATTACCTTACTGTCTAAACTCTTCTCCATGGCTGCACCCCCAAATAATATTCCTTTACGTGCTAAGGGGTATCTAGAGAGTGGGATAGGTTTAATAACTACCCTAACCCTAACGCGTACCCTAACCCTAACCCCTACCCTAACCCTAACACGTACCCTAAACCTAAACTGTACCCTAAACCGAGCCCTAACCCTAACACTAACTCTAGCCCTAACACTAACCCATACCCTACGCCGTAACCGAAGCCCTCCCCGAACCCGTAACCTAAGCCGTACCCTTAGCCTAACCCTAAGCCTAACCCTAACACTAGGCTACCCTTGACTGCTTCTGCCCCCAATAGATTTCCTAAGCACTAGTGTTTTAAGGAACAGCTTAAAAAGAGTATCCTAATGTGATTTCTTTATAAAGGGTGTGTTCCTTATCTTAGCCTAGTGTCTAAACTCTTCTCCATGGCTGGACCCCCAAATAATATTCCTTTACGTGCTAAGGGGTATCTAGAGAGTGAGATAGGTTTAATAACTACACTAACCTTAATGCGTACCCTAACCCTAACCCCTACCCTAACCCTAACACGTACTCTAAATCCTAACCAATACCCTAAACCGAGCCCTAACCCCAACACTAACCCTAACCCTTACCCTAACCCATACCCTATGCCGTACCCGAAGCCCTCCCCGAACCCGTACCCTAAGCAGTGCCCTAAGCCTAACCCTAAGCCTAACCCTAACCCTAGGCTACCCTTGACTGCTTCTGCCTCCAATAGATTTCCTAAGCACTAGTGTTTTAAAGAACAGCTTAAAAAGAGAATCCTAATGTGATTTCTTTATAATGGGTGTGTTCCTTATCTTATCCTAGTGTCTAAACCCTTCTCCATGGCTGGACCCCCAAATAATATTCCTTTATGTGCAAAGGGGTATCTAGAGAGTGGGATAGGTTTAATAACTACCCTAACCCTAACGCGTACCCTAACTCTAACCCCTACCCTAACCCTAACACGTACCCTAATCCTAACCAATACCCTAAACCGAGCCCTAACCCTAACACTAACCTTAACCCTAACCCTAACCCATACCCTACGCCGTACCGATAGCCCTCCCCGAACCCGTACCCTAAGCCGCACCCTAAGCCTAACCCTAAGCCTAACCCTAACCCTAGGCTACCCTTGACAGCTTCTGCCTCCAATAGATTTCCTAAGCACTAGTGTTTTAAGGAACAGCTTAAAAAGAGAATCCTAATGTGATTTCTTTATAATGGGTGTGTTCCTTATCTTATCCTAGTGTCTAAACTCTTCTCCATGGCTGGACCCCCAAATAATATTCCTTTACGTGATAAGGGGTATCTAGAGAGTGGGATAGGTTTAATAACTGCCCTAACCCTAACGCGTACCCTAAACCTACACTGTACCCTAAACCGAGCCCTAACCCTAACACTAACTCTAACCCTAACACTAACCCATACCCTACGCCGTACCCGAAGCCCTCCCCGAACCCGTACCCTAAGCAGTGCCCTAAGCCTAACCCTAAGCCTAACCCTAACCCTAGGCTACCCTTGACTGCTTCTGCCTCCAATAGATTTCCTAAGCACTAGTGTTTTAAAGAACAGCTTAAAAAGAGAATCCTAATGTGATTTCTTTAGAATGGGTGTGTTCCTTATCTTATCCTAGTGTCTAAAGTCTTCTCCATGGCTGGATCCCCAAATAATTTTCCTTTATGTGCTCAGGGGTATCTAGAGAGTGGGATAGCTTTAATAACTAAACTAACCCTAACACGTACCCTAACCCTAACCCCTACCCTAACCCTAACACGTACCCTAATCCTAACCAATACCCTAAACCGAGCCCTAACCCCAACACTAACCCTAACCCTAACCCTAACCCATACCCTACGCCGCACCCGAATCCCTCCCCGAACCCGTACCCTAAGCCGTACCCTAAGCCTAACCCTAAGCCTAACCCTAACCCTAGGCTACCCTTGACTGCTTCTGCCTCCAATAGATTTCCTAAGCACTAGTGTTTTAAGGAACAGCTTAAAAAGAGAATCCTAATGTGATTTCTTTATAATGGTTGTGTTCCTTATCTTATCCTAGTGTCTAAACTCTTCTCCATGGCTGGACCACCAAATAATATTATTTACGTGCTAAGGGGTATCTAGAGATTGGGATAGGTTTAATAACTACCCTAACCCAAACACGTACCCTAACCCTAACTCCTACCCTAACCCTAACAAGTACCCTAATCCTAAACCGTACCCTAAACCGAGCCCTAACCCTAACACTAACCCTAACACTAACCCTAACCCATACCCTACGCCGTACCTGAAGCCCTCCCCGAACCCGTACCCTAAGCAGTTCCCTAAGCCTAACCCTAAGCCTAACCCTAACCCTAGGCTACCCTTGACTGCTTCTGCCTCCAATAGATTTCCTAAGCACTAGTGTTTTAAAGAACAGCTTAAAAAGAGAATCCTAATGTGATTTCTTTATAATGGGTGTGTTCCTTATCTTATCCTAGTGTCTAAACTCTTCTCCATGGCTGGACCCCCAAATAATATTCCTTTATGTGCTAAGGGGTATCTAGAGAGTGGGATAGGTTTAATAACTACCCTAACCCTAACGCGTACCCTAACCCTAACCCCTACCCTAACCCTAACACGTACCCTAATCCTAATCCGTACCCTAAACCGAGCCCTAACCCTAACACTAACCCAAACCCTAACACTAACGCATTCCCTATGCCGTACCCGAAGCCTTCCCCGAACCCGTACCCTAAGGCGTACCCTAAGCCTAACCCTAAGCCTAACCCTAACCCTAGACTACCCTTGACTGCTTCTGCCTCCAATAGATTTCCTAAGCACTAGTGTTTTAAGGAACAGCTTAAAAAGAGAATCCTAATGTGATTTCTTTATAAAGGGTGTGTTCCTTATCTTAGCCTAGTGTCTAAACTCTTCTCCATGGCTGGACCCCCAAATAATATTCCTTTACGTGCTAAGGGGTATCTAGAGAGTGGGATAGGTTTAATAACTAACCTAACCCTAACGCGTACCCTAACTCTAACCCCTACTCTAACCCTAACACGTACCCTAATCCTAACCAATACCCTAAACCGAGCCCTAACCCTAACACTAACCTTAACCCTAACCCTAACCCATACCCTACGCCGTACCGATAGCCCTCCCCGAACCCGTACCCTAAGCCGCACCCTAAGCCTAACCCTAAGCCTAACCCTAACCCTAGGCTACCCTTGACAGCTTCTGCCTCCAATAGATTTCCTAAGCACTAGTGTTTTAAGGAACAGCTTAAAAAGAGAATCCTAATGTGATTTCTTTATAATGGGTGTGTTCCTTATCTTATCCTAGTGTCTAAACTCTTCTCCATGGCTGGACCCCCAAATAATATTCCTTTACGTGATAAGGGGTATCTAGAGAGTGGGATAGGTTTAATAACTGCCCTAACCCTAACGCGTACCCTAAACCTACACTGTACCCTAAACCGAGCCCTAACCCTAACACTAACTCTAACCCTAACACTAACCCATACCCTACGCCGTACCCGAAGCCCTCCCCGAACCCGTACCCTAAGCAGTGCCCTAAGCCTAACCCTAAGCCTAACCCTAACCCTAGGCTACCCTTGACTGCTTCTGCCTCCAATAGATTTCCTAAGCACTAGTGTTTTAAAGAACAGCTTAAAAAGAGAATCCTAATGTGATTTCTTTAGAATGGGTGTGTTCCTTATCTTATCCTAGTGTCTAAAGTCTTCTCCATGGCTGGATCCCCAAATAATTTTCCTTTATGTGCTCAGGGGTATCTAGAGAGTGGGATAGCTTTAATAACTACACTAACCCTAACACGTACCCTAACCCTAACCCCTACCCTAACCCTAACACGTACCCTAATCCTAACCAATACCCTAAACCGAGCCCTAACCCCAACACTAACCCTAACCCTAACCCTAACCCATACCCTACGCCGCACCCGAATCCCTCCCCGAACCCGTACCCTAAGCCGTACCCTAAGCCTAACCCTAAGCCTAACCCTAACCCTAGGCTACCCTTGACTGCTTCTGCCTCCAATAGATTTCCTAAGCACTAGTGTTTTAAGGAACAGCTTAAAAAGAGAATCCTAATGTGATTTCTTTATAATGGTTGTGTTCCTTATCTTATCCTAGTGTCTAAACTCTTCTCCATGGCTGGACCACCAAATAATATTATTTACGTGCTAAGGGGTATCTAGAGATTGGGATAGGTTTAATAACTACCCTAACCCAAACACGTACCCTAACCCTAACTCCTACCCTAACCCTAACAAGTACCCTAATCCTAAACCGTACCCTAAACCGAGCCCTAACCCTAACACTAACCCTAACACTAACCCTAACCCATACCCTACGCCGTACCTGAAGCCCTCCCCGAACCCGTACCCTAAGCAGTTCCCTAAGCCTAACCCTAAGCCTAACCCTAACCCTAGGCTACCCTTGACTGCTTCTGCCTCCAATAGATTTCCTAAGCACTAGTGTTTTAAAGAACAGCTTAAAAAGAGAATCCTAATGTGATTTCTTTATAATGTGTGTGTTCCTTATCTTATCCTAGGGTCTAAACTCTTCTCCATTGCTGGACCTCCAAATAATATTCCTTTACGTGCTAAGGGGTATCTAGAGAGTGGGATAGGTTTAATAACTACCCTAACCCTAACACGTACACTAACCCTAACCCCTACACTAACCCTAACACGTACCCTAATCCTAAACAATACCCTAAACCGAGCCCTAACACCAACACTAACCCTAACCCTAACCCTAACCCATACCCTACGCCGCACCCGAAGCCCTCCCCGAACCCGTACCCTAAGCCGTACCCTAAGCCTAACCCTAAGCTTAACCCTAACCCTAGGCTACCCTTGACTGCTTCTGCCTCCAATAGATTTCCTAAGCACTAGTGTTTTAAGGAACAGCATAAAAAGAGAATCCTAATGTGATTTCTTTATAATGGTTGTGTTCCTTATCTTATCCTAGTGTCTAAACTCTTCTCCATGGCTGGACCACCAAATAATATTCTTTACGTGCTAAGGGGTATCTAGAGAGTGGGATAGGTTTAATAACTACCCTAACCCTAACACGTACCCTAACCCTAACTCCTATCCTACCCCTAACACGTACCCTAATCCTAAACCGTAACCTAAACCGAGCCCTAACCCTAACACTAACCCTAACACTTACCCTAACCCATACCCTACGCCGTACCCGAAGCCCTCCCCGAACCCGTACCCTAAGCAGTGCCCTAAGCCTAACCCTAAGCCTAACCCTAACCCTAGGCTACCCTTGACTGCTTCTGCCTGCAATAGATTTCCTAAGCACTAGTGTTTTAAAGAACAGCTTTAAAAGAGAATCCTAATGTGATTTCTTTATAATGGGTGTGTTCCTTATCTTATCCTAGTGTCTAAACTCTTCTCCATGGCTGGACCCCCAAATAATATTCCTTTATGTGCAAAGGGTTATCTAGAGAGTGGGATAGGTTTAATAACTACCCTAACCCTAACGCGTACCCTAACTCTAACCACTACCCTAACCCTAACACGTACCCTAATCCTAACCAATACCCTAAACCGAGCCCTAACCCTAACACTAACCCTAACCCTAACCCTAACCCATACCCTACGCCGTACCGATAGCCCTCCCCGAACCCGTACCCTAAGCCGCACCCTAAGCCTAACCCTAAGCCTAACCCTAACCCTAGGCTACCCTTGACTGCTTCTGCCTCCAATAGATTTCCTAAGCACTAGTGTTTTAAGGAACAGCTTAAAAAGAGAATCCTAATGTGATTTCTTTATAATGTGTGTGTTCCTTATATTATCTTAATGTCTAAACTCTTCTCCATGACTGGACCCCCAAATAATATTCCTTTACGTGCTAAGGGGTATCTAGAGAGTTGGATAGGTTTAATAACTACCCTAACCCTAACGCGTACCCTAAACCTAAACTGTACCCTAAACCGAGCCCTAACCCTAACACTAACTCTAACCCTAACACTAACCCATACCCTACGCCGTACCCGAAGCCCTCCCCGAACCCGTACCCTAAGCAGTGCCCTAAGCCTAACCCTAAGCCTAACCCTAACCCTAGGCTACCCTTGACTGCTTCTGCCTCCAATAGATTTCCTAAGCACTAGTGTTTTAAAGAACAGCTTAAAAAGAGAATCCTAATGTGATTTCTTTAGAATGGGTGTGTTCCTTATCTTATCCTAGTGTCTAAAGTCTTCTCCATGGCTGGATCCCCAAATAATTTTCCTTTATGTGCTCAGGGGTACCTAGAGAGTGGGATAGGTTTAATAACTACACTAACCCTAACACGTACCCTAACCCTAACTCCTACCCTAACCCTAACTCGTACCCTAATCCTAAACCGTACCCTAAACCGAGCACTAACCCTAACACTAAACCTAACCCTTACCCTAACCCATACCCTACGCCGTACACGAAGCCCTCCCCAAACCCGTACCCTAAGCAGTGCCCTAAGCCTAACCCTAAGCCTAACCCTAACCCTAGGCTACCCTTGACTGCTTCTGCCTCCAATAGATTTCCTAAGCACTAGTGTTTTAAAGAACAGCTTAAAAAGAGAATCCTAATGTGATTTCTTTATAATGTGTGTGTTCCTTATCTTATCCTAGTGTCTAAACTCTTCTTCATGGCTGGACCCCCAAATAATATTCCTTTATGTGCTAAGGTGTATCTAGAGAGTGGGATAGGTTTAATAACTACCCTAACCCTAACGCGTACCCTAACCCTAACCCCTACCCTAACCCTAACACGTACCCTAATCCTATACCATACCCTAAACCGAGCTTCAACCCTAACACTAATCCAAACCCTAACACTAATCCATACCCTACGCCGTACCCGAAGCCTTCCCCGAACCCTTACCCTAAGCCGTACCCTAAGCCTAAACCTAAGCCTAACCCTAACCCTAGACTACCCTTGACTTCTTCTGCCTCCAATAGATTTCCTAAGCACTAGTGTTTTAAGGAACAGCTTAAAAAGAGAATCCTAATGTGATTTCTTTATAATGTGTGTGTTCCTTATCTTATCCTAGTGTCTAAACTCTTCTCCATGGCTGGACATCCAAATAATATTCCTTTACGTGCTAAGGGGTATCTAGAGAGTGGGATAGGTTTGATAACTACCCTAACCCTAACGAGTACCCTAACCCTAACCCCTACCCTAACCCTAACACGTACCCTAATCCTAACCAATACCCTAAACCGAGCCCTAAACCCAACACTAACCCTAACCCTAACCCTAACCCATACCCTACGCCGCACCCGAATCCCTCCCCGAACCCGTACCATAAGCCGTACCCTAAGCCTAACCCTAAGCCTAACCCTAACCTGAGGCTACCCTTGACTGCTTCTGCCTCCAATAGATTTCCTAAGCACTAGTGTTTTAAGGAACAGCTTAAAAAGAGAATCCTAATGTGATTTCTTTATAATGGTTGTGTTCCTTATCTTATCCTAGTGTCTAAACTCTTCTCCATGGCTGGACCACCAAATAATATTATTTACGTGCTAAGGGGTATCTAGAGATTGGGATAGGTTTAATAACTACCCTAACCCAAACACGTACCCTAACCCTAACTCCTACCCTAACCCTAACACGTACCCTAATCCTAAACCGTACCCTAAACCGAGCCCTAACCCTAACACTAACCCTAACACTTACCCTAACCCATACCCTACGCCGTACCCGAAGCCCTCCCCGAACCCGTACCCTAAGCAGTGCCCTAAGCCTAACCCTAAGCCTAACCCTAACCCTAGGCTACCCTTGACTGCTTCTGCCTCCAATAGATTTCCTAAACACTAGTGTTTTAAAGAACAGCTTAAAAAGAGAATCCTAATGTGATTTCTTTATAATGGGTGTGTTCCTTATCTTATCCTGGTGTCTCAACTCTTCTCCATTGCTGGACCCCCAAATAATATTCCTTTATGTGCTAAGGGGTATCTAGAGAGTGGGATAGGTTTAATAACTACCCTAACCCTAACGCGTACCCTAACCCTAACCCCTACTCTAACCCTAACACGTACCCTAATCCTAATCCGTACCCTAAATCGAGCCCTAACCCTAACACTAACCCAAACCCTAACACTAACGCATTCCCTATGCCGTACCCGAAGCCTTCCCCGAACCCGTACCCTAAGGCGTACCCTAAGCCTAACCCTAAGCCTAACCCTAACCCTAGACTACCCTTGACTGCTTCTGCCTCCAATAGATTTCCTAAGCACTAGTGTTTTAAGGAACAGCTTAAAAAGAGAATCCTAATGTGATTTCTTTATAAAGGGTGTGTTCCTTATCTTAGCCTAGTGTCTAAACTCTTCTCCATGGCTGGACCCCCAAATAATATTCCTTTACGTGCTAAGGGGTATCTAGAGAGTGGGATAGGTTTAATAACTACCCTAACCCTAACGCGTACCCTAACTCTAACCCCTACCCTAACCCTAACACGTACCCTAATCCTAACCAATACCCTAAACCGAGCCCTAACCCTAACACTAACCCTAACCCTAACCCTAACCCATACCCTACGCCGTACCGATAGCCCTCCCCGCACCCGTACCCTAAGCCGCACCCTAAGGCTCACCCTAAGCCTAACCCTAACCCTAGGCTACCATTGACTGCTTCTGCCTCCAATAGATTTCCTACGCACTAGTGTTTTAAGGAACAGCTTAAAAAGAGAATCCTAATGTGATTTCTTTATAATGTGTGTGTTCCTTATATTACCTTACTGTCTAAACTCTTCTCCATGGCTGCACCCCCAAATAATATTCCTTTACGTGCTAAGGGGTATCTAGAGAGTGGGATAGGTTTAATAACTACCCTAACCCTAACGCGTACCCTAACCCTAACCCCTACCCTAACCCTAACACGTACCCTAAACCTAAACTGTACCCTAAACCGAGCCCTAACCCTAACACTAACTCTAGCCCTAACACTAACCCATACCCTACGCCGTAACCGAAGCCCTCCCCGAACCCGTAACCTAAGCCGTACCCTTAGCCTAACCCTAAGCCTAACCCTAACACTAGGCTACCCTTGACTGTTTCTGCCCCCAATAGATTTCCTAAGCACTAGTGTTTTAAGGAACAGCTTAAAAAGAGTATCCTAATGTGATTTCTTTATAAAGGGTGTGTTCCTTATCTTAGCCTAGTGTCTGAACTCTTCTCCATGGCTGGACCCCCAAATAATATTCCTTTACGTGGTAAGGGGTATCTAGAGAGTGAGATAGGTTTAATAACTACACTAACCTTAATGCGTACCCTAACCCTAACCCCTACCCTAACCCTAACACGTACTCTAAATCCTAACCAATACCCTAAACCGAGCCCTAACCCCAACACTAACCCTAACCCTTACCCTAACCCATACCCTATGCCGTACCTGAAGCCCTCCCCGAACCCGTACCCTAAGCAGTGCCCTAAGCCTAACCCTAAGCCTAACCCTAACCCTAGGCTACCCTTGACTGCTTCTGCCTCCAATAGATTTCCTAAGCACTAGTGTTTTAAAGAACAGCTTAAAAAGAGAATCCTAATGTGATTTCTTTATAATGGGTGTGTTCCTTATCTTATCCTAGTGTCTAAACCCTTCTCCATGGCTGGACCCCCAAATAATATTCCTTTATGTGCAAAGGGGTATCTAGAGAGTGGGATAGGTTTAATAACTACCCTAACCCTAACGCGTACCCTAACTCTAACCCCTACCCTAACCCTAACACGTACCCTAATCCTAACCAATACCCTAAACCGAGCCCTAACCCTAACACTAACCTTAACCCTAACCCTAACCCATACCCTACGCCGTACCGATAGCCCTCCCCGAACCCGTACCCTAAGCCGCACCCTAACCCTAACCCTAAGCCTAACCCTAACCCTAGGCTACCCTTGACAGCTTCTGCCTCCAATAGATTTCCTAAGCACTAGTGTTTTAAGGAACAGCTTAAAAAGAGAATCCTAATGTGATTTCTTTATAATGGGTGTGTTCCTTATCTTATCCTAGTGTCTAAACTCTTCTCCATGGCTGGACCCCCAAATAATATTCCTTTACGTGATAAGGGGTATCTAGAGAGTGGGATAGGTTTAATAACTGCCCTAACCCTAACGCGTACCCTAAACCTACACTGTACCCTAAACCGAGCCCTAACCCTAACACTAACTCTAACCCTAACACTAACCCATACCCTACGCCGTACCCGAAGCCCTCCCCGAACCCGTACCCTAAGCAGTGCCCTAAGCCTAACCCTAAGCCTAACCCTAACCCTAGGCTACCCTTGACTGCTTCTGCCTCCAATAGATTTCCTAAGCACTAGTGTTTTAAAGAACAGCTTAAAAAGAGAATCCTAATGTGATTTCTTTAGAATGGGTGTGTTCCTTATCTTATCCTAGTGTCTAAAGTCTTCTCCATGGCTGGATCCCCAAATAATTTTCCTTTATGTGCTCAGGGGTATCTAGAGAGTGGGATAGCTTTAATAACTACACTAACCCTAACACGTACCCTAACCCTAACCCCTACCCTAACCCTAACACGTACCCTAATCCTAACCAATACCCTAAACCGAGCCCTAACCCCAACACTAACCCTAACCCTAACCCTAACCCATACCCTACGCCGCACCCGAATCCCTCCCCGAACCCGTACCCTAAGCCGTACCCTAAGCCTAACCCTAAGCCTAACCCTAACCCTAGGCTACCCTTGACTGCTTCTGCCTCCAATAGATTTCCTAAGCACTAGTGTTTTAAGGAACAGCTTAAAAAGAGAATCCTAATGTGATTTCTTTATAATGGTTGTGTTCCTTATCTTATCCTAGTGTCTAAACTCTTCTCCATGGCTGGACCACCAAATAATATTATTTACGTGCTAAGGGGTATCTAGAGATTGGGATAGGTTTAATAACTACCCTAACCCAAACACGTACCCTAACCCTAACTCCTACCCTAACCCTAACAAGTACCCTAATCCTAAACCGTACCCTAAACCGAGCCCTAACCCTAACACTAACCCTAACCCTTACCCTAACCCATACCCTACGCCATACCCGAAGCCCTCCCCGAACCCGTACCCTAAGCAGTGCCCTAAGCCTAACCCTAAGCCTAACCCTAACCCTAGGCTACCCTTGACTGCTTCTGCCTCCAATAGATTTCCTAAGCACTAGTGTTTTAAAGAACAGCTTAAAAAGAGAATCCTAATGTGATTTCTTTATAATGGGTGTGTTCCTTATCTTATCCTAGTGTCTAAACTCTTCTCCATGGCTGGACCACCAAATAATATTATTGACGTGCTAAGGGGTATCTAGAGAGTGGGATAGGTTTAATAACTACCCTAACCCTAACCCGTACCCTAACCCTAACCCCTACCCTAACCCTAACACGTACCCTAATCCTAATCCGTACCCTAAACCGAGCCCTAACCCTAACACTAACCCAAACCCTAACACTAACGCATTCCCTATGCCGTACCCGAAGCCTTCCCCGAATCCGTACCCTAAGCCGTACCCTAAGCCTAACCCTAAGCCTAACCCTAACACTAGACTACCCTTGACTGCTTCTGCCTCCAATAGATTTCCTAAGCACTAGTGTTTTAAGGAACAGCTTAAAAAGAGAATCCTAATGTGATTTCTTTATAAAGGGTGTGTTCCTTATCTTAGCCTTGTGTCTAAACTCTTCTCCATGGGTGGACCCCCAAATAATATTCCTTTACGTGCTAAGGGGTATCTAGAGAGTGGGATAGGTTTAATAACTACCCTAACCCTAACGCGTACCCTAACTCTAACTCCTACCCTAACCCTAACACGTACCATAATCCTAACCAATACCCTAAACCGAGCCCTAACCCTAACACTAACCCAAACCCTAACACTAACGCATTCCCTATGCCGTACCCGAAGCCTTCCCCGAACCCGTACCCTAAGCCGCACCCTAAGCCTAACCCTAAGCCTAACCCTAACCCTAGGCTAACCTTGACTGCTTCTGCCTCCAATAGATTTCCTAAGCACTAGTGTTTTAAGGAACAGCTTAAAAAGAGAATCCTAATGTGATTTCTTTATAATGGGTGTGTTCCTTATCTTATCCTAGTGTCTAAACTCTTCTCCATGGCTGGACCCGCAAATTATATTCCTTTACGTGCTAAGGGGTATCTAGAGAGTGGGATAGGTTTAATAACTACCCTCACCCTAATGCGTACCCTAACCCTAACCCCTACCCTAACCCTAACACGTACCCTAATCCTAAGCCGTACACTAAACCGAGCCCTAACACTAACCCTAACCCTAACCCTAACCCTAACCCATACCCTACACCGTACCCGAAGCCCTCCCCGAACCCGTACCCTAAGCCGTACCCTAAGCCGTACCCTAAGCCTAACACTAACCCTAGGCTACCCTTGACTGCTTCTGCCTCCAATAGATTTCCTAAGCACTAGTGTTTTTTTTTTTGGTTTATTTATTTATTTATTTATTTATTTATTTATTTATTTATTTATTTATTTATTTATGGCTGTGTTGGGTCTTCGTTTCTGTGCGAGGGCTTTCTCTAATTGCGGCAAGTGGGGGCCACTCTTCATCGCGGTGCGCGGGCCCTCTCACCATCGCGGCCTCTCCTGTTGCAGAGCACAGGCTCCAAACGCGCAGGCTCAGTAATTGTGGCTCACGGGCCTAGTTGCTCCGCGGCATGTGGGATCTTCCCAGACCAGGGCTCGAACCCGTGTCCCCTGCATTGGCAGGCAGATTCTCAACCACTGCGCCACCAGGGAAGCCCAGCACTAGTGTTTTAAAGAACAGCTTAAAAAGAGAATCGTAATGTGATTTCTTTATAATGGTTGTGTTCCTTATCTTATCCTAGTGTCTAAACTCTTCTCCATGGCTGAACCACCAAATAATATTATTTACGTGCTAAGGGGTATCTAGAGAGTGGGATAGGTTTAATAACTACCCTAACCCAAACACGTACCCTAACCCTAACTCCTACCCTAACCCTAACACGTACCCTAATCCTAAACCGTACCCAAAACGAGCCCTAACCCTAACACTAACCCTAACCCTTACCCTAACCCATACCCTACGCCGTACCCGAAGCCCTCCCCGAACCCGTACCCTAAGCAGTGCCCTAAGCCTAACCCTAAGCCTAACCCTAACCCTAACCCTAACCCTAGGCTACCCTTGACTGCTTCTGCCTCCAATAGATTTCCTAAGCACTAGTGTTTTAAAGAACAGCTTAAAAAGAGAATCCTAATGTGATTTCTTTATAATGGGTGTGTTCCTTATCTTATCCTAGTGTCTAAACTCTTCTCCATGGCTGGACCCCCAAATAATATTCCTTTATGTGCTAAGGGGTATCTAGAGAGTGGGATAGGTTTAATAACTACCCTAACCCTAACGCGTACCCTAACCCTAACACCTACCCTAACCCTAACACGTACCCTAATCCTAATCCGTACCCTAAACCGAGCCCTAACCCTAACACTAACCCAAACCCTAACACTAACGCATTCCCTACAACGTACCCGAAGCCTTCCCCGAACCCGTACTCTAAGCCGTACCCTAAGCCTAACCCTAAGCCTAACCCTAACCCTAGACTACCCTTGACTGCTTCTGCCTCCAATAGATTTCCTAAGCACTAGTGTTTTAAGGAACAGCTTAAAAAGAGAATCCTAATGTGATTTCTTTATAATGTGTGTGTTCCTTATCTTATCCTAGTGTCTAAACTCTTCTCCATGGATGGATCCCCAAATAATATTCCTTTAAGGGCTAAGGGGTCTCTATAGAGTGGGATAGGTTTAATAACCCTAAACCAAACACGTACCCTAATCCTAAACCGTACCCTAAACCGAGCCCTAACCCTAACACTAACCCTAACACTAACCCTAAACCATACCCTACGCCGTGCCCTAACCCCTCCCCAAACCCATACCCTAAGCCGTACCCTAACCCTAACCCTAAGCCTAACCCTAACCCTAGGCTACCCTTGACTGCTTCTGCCTCCAATAGATTTCCTAAGCACTAGTGTTTTAAGGAACAGCTTAAAAAGAGAATCCTAATGTAATTTCTTTATAATGGGTGTGTTCCTTATCTTATCCTAGTGTCTAAACTCTTCTCCATGGCTGGACCACCAAATAATATTATTGACGTGCTAAGGGGTATCTAGAGAGTGGGATAGGTTTAATAACTACCCTAACCCTAACGCGTACCCTAACTCTAACCCCTACCCTAACCCTAACACGTACCCTAATCCTAACCAATACCCTAAACCGAGCCCTAACCCTAACCCATACCCTAGGCCGTAACGAAAGCCCTCCCCGAACCCGTACCCTAATTCGCACCCTAAGCCTAACCCTAAGCCTAACCCTAACCCTAGGCTACCCTTGACTGCTTCTGCCTCCAATAGATTTCCTAAGCACTAGTGTTTTAAGGAACAGCTTAAAAAGAGAATCCTAATGTAATTTCTTTATAATGGGTGTGTTCCTTATCTTATCCTAGTGTCTAAACTCTTCTCCATGGCTGGACCACCAAATAATATTATTGACGTGCTAAGGGGTATCTAGAGAGTGGGATAGGTTTAATAACTACCCTAACCCTAACGCGTACCCTTACCCTAACCCCTACCCTAACCCTAACACGTACCCTAAACCTAAACTGTACCCTAAACCGAGCCCTAACCCTAACACTAACTCTAACCCTAACACTAACCCATACCCTACGCCGTACCCGAAGCCCTCCCCGAACCCGTACCCTAAGCCGTACCCTTAGCCTAACCCTAAGCCTAACCCTAACACTAGGCTACACTTGACTGCTTCTGCCCCCAATAGATTTCCTAAGCACTAGTGTTTTAAGGAACAGCTTAAAAAGAGAATCCTAATGTGATTTCTTTATAAAGGGTGTGTTCCTTATCTTAGCCTAGTGTCTAAAATCTTCTCCATGGCTGGACCCCCAAATAATATTCCTTTACGTGCTAAGGGGTATCTAGAGAGTGAGATAGGTTTAATAACTACACTAACCTTAATGCGTACCCTAACCCTAACCCCTACCCTAACCCTAACACGTACCCTAAATCCTAACCAATACCCTAAACCGAGCCCTAACCCTAACCCTAACCCATACCCTACGCCGTACCGATAGCCCTCCCCGAACCCGTACCCTAAGCCGCAACCTAAGCCTAACCCTAAGCCTAACCCTAACCCTAGGCTACCCTTGACTGCTTCTGCCTCCAATAGATTTCCTAAGCACTAGTGTTTTAAAGAACAGCTTAAAAAGAGAATCCTAATGTGATTTCTTTATAATGTGTGTGTTCCTTATATTATCTTAGTGTCTAAACTCTTCTCCATGGCTGGACCCCCAAATAATATTCCTTTACGTGCTAAGGGGTATCTAGAGAGTGGGATAGGTTTAATAACCCTAACCCTAACACATACCCTAACCCTAACCCCTACCATAACGCTAACACGTACCCTATTCCTAAACCGTACCCTAAACCGAGCCCTAACCCTAAAACTAACCCTAACCCTAACCCTATCCCATACCCTACACCGTGCCCGAACCCCTCCCCGAACCCATAACCTAAGCCGTGCCCTAACCCTAACCCTAAGCCTAAACCTAACCCTAGGCTACCCTTGACTGCTTCTGCCTCCAATAGATTTCCTAAGCACTAGTGTTTTAAGGAACAGCTTAAAAAGAGAATCCTAATGTGATTTCTTTATAATGGGTGTGTTCCTTATCTTATCCTAGTGTCTAAACTCTTCTCCATGGCTGGACCTCCAAATAATATTCCTTTACGTGCTAAGGGGTATCTAGAGAGTGGGATAGGTTTAATAACTACCCTAACCCTAACGCGTACCCTAACCCTAACCCCTACCCTAACCCTAACACGTACCCTAATCCTAAGCCGTACACTAAACCGAGCCCTAACACTAACATTAACCCTAACCCTAACCCTAACCCATACCCTACACTGTACCCGAAGCCCTCCCCGAACCCGTACCCTAAGCCGTATCCTAAGCCTAACCTTAAGCCTAACCCTAACCCTAGGCTACCCTTGACTGCTTCTGCCTCCAATAGATTTCCTAAGCACTAGTATTTTAAGGAACAGCTTTAAAAGAGAATCCTAATGTGATTTCTTTATAATGTGTGTGTTCCTTATCTTATCCTAGTGTCTAAACTCTTCTCCATGGCTAGACCACAAAATAATCTTCCTTTACGTGCTAAGGGGTATCTAGAGAGTGAGATAGGTTTAATAACTACCCTAACCCTAACGCGTACCCTAACCCTAACCCCTACCCTAACCCTAACACGTACCCTAATCCTAACCCGTAACCTAAACGGAGCCCTAACCCTAACACTAACCCAAACCCTAACCCTAACCCATACCCTACGCCGTACCCGAAGCTCTCCCCGAACCCGTACCCTAAGCAGTGCCCTAAGCCTAACCCTAAGCCTAACCCTAACCCTAGGCTACCCTTGACTGCTTCTGCCTCCAATAGATTTCCTAAGCACTAGTATTTTAAAGAACAGCTTAAAAAGAGAATCCTAATGTGATTTCTTTATAATGGGTGTGTTCCTTATATTATCCTAGTGTCTAAACTCTTCTCCATGGCTGGACCCCCAAATAATATTCCTTTATGTGCTAAGGGGTATCTAGAGAGAGGGATAGGTTTAATAACTACCGTAACCCTAACGCGTACCCTAACCCTAACCCCTACCCTAACCCTAACACGTACCCTAATCCTAAACAGTACCCTAAACCGAGCCCTAACCCTAACACTAACCCTAACCCTAACCCTAACCCATACCCTAGGCCATACCGAAAGCCCTCCCCGAACCCGTACCCTAATTCGCACCCTAAGCCTAACCCTATGCCTAACCCTAACCCTAGGCTACCCTTGACTGCTTCTGCCTCCTATAGATTTCCTAAGCACTAGTGTTTTAAGTTACAGCTTAAAAAGAGAATCCTAATATAATTTCTTTACAATGGGTGTGTTCCTTATCTTATCCTAGTGTCTAAACTCTTCTCCATGGCTGGACCACCAAATAATATTATTGACGTGCTAAGGGGTATCTAGAGAGTGGGATAGGTTTAATAACTACCCTAACCCTAACGCGTACCCTAACCCTAAACCCTACCCTAACCCTAACACGTACCCTAAACCTAAACTGTACCCTAAACCGAGCCCTAACCCTAACACTAACTCTAACCCTAACACTAACCCATACCCTACGCCATACCCGAAGCCCTCCCCGAACCCGTACCCTAAGCAGTGCCCTAAGCCTAACCCTAAGCCTAACCCTAACCCTAGGCTACCCTTGACTGCTTCTGCCTCCAATAGATTTCCTAAGCACTAGTGTTTTAAAGAACAGCTTAAAAAGAGAATCCTAATGTGATTTCTTTATAATTGGTGTGTTCCTTATCTTATCCTAGTGTCTAAACTCTTCTCCATGGCTGGACCCCCAAATAATATTCCTTTATGTGCTAAGGGGTATCTAGAGAGTGGGATAGGTTTAATAACTACCCTAACCCTAACGCGTACCCTAACCCTAACCCCTACCCTAACCCTAACACGTACCCTAATCCTAATCCGTACCCTAACCCGAGCCCTAACCCTAACACTAACCCAAACCCTAACACTAACGCATTCCCTATGCCGTACCCGAAGGCTTCCCCGAACCCGTACCCTAAGCCGTACCCTAAGCCTAACCCTAAGCCTAACCCTAACACTAGACTACCCTTGACTGCTTCTGCCTCCAATAGATTTCCTAAGCACTAGTGTTTTAAGGAACAGCTTAAAAAGAGAATCCTAATGTGATTTCTTTATAAAGGGTGTGTTCCTTATCTTAGCCTTGTGTCTAAACTCTTCTCCATGGGTGGACCCCAAAATAATATTCCTTTACGTGCTAAGGGGTATCTAGAGAGTGGGATAGGTTTAATAACTACCCTAACCCTAACGCGTACCCTAACTCTAACCCCTACCCTAACCCTAACACGTACCATAATCCTAACCAATACCCTAAACCGAGCCCTAACCCTAACACTAACCCAAACCCTAACACTAACGCATTCCCTATGCCGTACCCGAAGCCTTCCCCGAACCCGTACCCTAAGCCGCACCCTAAGCCTAACCCTAAGCCTAACCCTAACCCTAGGCTAACCTTGACTGCTTCTGCCTCCAATAGATTTCCTAAGCACTAGTGTTTTAAGGAACAGCTTAAAAAGAGAATCCTAATGTGATTTCTTTATAATGGGTGTGTTCCTTATCTTATCCTAGTGTCTAAACTCTTCTCCATGGCTGGACCCGCAAATTATATTCCTTTACGTGCTAAGGGGTATCTAGAGAGTGGGATAGGTTTAATAACTACCCTAACCCTAATGCGTACCCTAACCCTAACCCCTACCCTAACCCTAACACGTACCCTAATCCTAAGCCGTACACTAAACCGAGCCCTAACACTAACCCTAACCCTAACCCTAACCCTAACCCATACCCTACACCGTACCCGAAGCCCTCCCCGAACCCGTACCCTAAGCCGTACCCTAAGCCTAACACTAACCCTAGGCTACCCTTGACTGCTTCTGCCTCCAATAGATTTCCTAAGCACTAGTGTTTTTTGTTTTTTTTTTTTTTAATTTATTTATTTATTTATTTATTTATTTATTTATTTATGGCTGTGTTGGGTCTTCGTTTCTGTGCGAGGGCTTTCTCTAATTGCGGCAAGTGGGGGCCACTCTTCATCGCGGTGCGCGGGCCCTCTCACCATCGCGGCCTCTCCTGTTGCAGAGCACAGGCTCCAAACGCGCAGGCTCAGTAATTGTGGCTCACGGGCCTAGTTGCTCCGCGGCATGTGGGATCTTCCCAGACCAGGGCTCGAACCCGTGTCCCCTGCATTGGCAGGCAGATTCTCAACCACTGCGCCACCAGGGAAGCCCAGCACTAGTGTTTTAAAGAACAGCTTAAAAAGAGAATCCTAATGTGATTTCTTTATAATGGGTGTGTTCCTTATCTTATCCTAGTGTCTAAACTCTTCTCCATGGCTGGACCCCCAAATAATATTCCTTTATGTGCTAAGGGGTATCTAGAGAGTGGGATAGGTTTAATAACTACCCTAACCCTAACGCGTACCCTAACCCTAACACCTACCCTAACCCTAACACGTACCCTAATCCTAATCCGTACCCTAAACCGAGCCCTAACCCTAAAACTAACCCTAACCCTAAACCTATCCCATACCCTACACCGTGACCGAAACCCTCCCCGAACCCATAACCTAAGCCGTGCCCTAACCCTAACCCTAAGCCTAAACCTAACCCTAGGCTACCCTTGACTGCTTCTGCCTCCAATAGATTTCCTAAGCACTAGTGTTTTAAGGAACAGCTTAAAAAGAGAATCCTAATGTGATTTCTTTATAATGTGTGTGTTCCTTATCTTAGCCTAGTGTCTAAACTCTTCTCCATGGCTGGACCCCCAAATAATATTCCTTTACGTGCTAACGGGGTATCTAGAGAGTGGGATAGGTTTAATAACTACCCTAACCCTAACGCGTACCCTAACCCTAACCCCTACCCTAACCCTAACACGTACCCTAATCCTAACCAATACCCTAAACCGAGCCCTAACCCCAACACTAACCCTAACCCTAACACTAACCCATACCCTACGCCGCACCCGAAGCCCTCCCCGAACCCGTACCCTAATCCGTACCCTAAGCCTAACCCTAAGCCTAACCCTAACCCTAGGCTACCCTTGACTGCTTCTGCCTGCAATAGATTTCCTAAGCACTAGTGTTTTAAGGAACAGCTTAAAAAGAGAATCGTAATGTGATTTCATTATAATGGGTGTGTTCCTTATCTTATCCTAGTGTCGAAACTCTTTTCCATGGCTAGACCACAAAATAATATTCCTTTACGTGCTAAGCGGTATCTAGAGAGTGAGATAGGTTTAATAACTACCCTAACCCTAACGCGTACCCTAACCCTAACCCCTACCGTAACCCTAACACGTACCCTAAACGGAGCCCTAACCCTAACACTAACCCAAACCCTAACCCTAACCCATACCCTACGCCGTACCCGAAGCTCTCCCCGAACCCGTACCCTAAGCAGTGCCCTAAGCCTAACCCTAAGCCTAACTCTAACCCTAGGCTACCCTTGACTGCTTCTGCCTCCAATAGATTTCCTAAGCACTAGTATTTTAAAGAACAGCTTAAAAAGAGAATCCTAATGTGATTTCTTTATAATGGGTGTGTTCCTTATATTATCCTAGTGTCTAAACTGTTCTCCATGGCTGGACCCCCAAATAATATTCCTTTATGTGCTAAGGCGTATCTAGAGAGTGGGATAGGTTTAATAACTACCCTAACCCTAAGGCGTACCCTAACCCTAACCCCTACCCTAACCCTAACACGTACCCTAATCCTAAACCGTACCCTAAACCGAGCCCTAACCCTAACACTAACCCAAACCCTAACACTAACCCATACCCTACGCCGTACCCGAAGCCTTCCCCGAACCCGTACCCTAAGCCGTACCCTAAGCCTAACCCTAAGCCTAACCCTAACCCTAGACTACCTTTGACTGCTTCTGCCTCCAATAGATTTTCTAAGCACTAGTGTTTTAAAGGAACAGCTTAAAAAGAGAATTCTAATGTGATTTCTTTATAAAGGGTGTGTTCCTTATCTTAGCCTAGTGTCTAAACTCTTCTCCATGGGTGGACCCCCAAATAATATTACTTTACGTGCTAAGGAGTATCTAGAGACTGGGATAGGTTTAATAACTACCCTAACCCTAACGCCTACCCTAACTCTAACCCCTACCCTAACCCTAACACGTACCCTAATCCTAACCAATACCCTAAACCGAGCCCTAACCCTAACCCATACCCTAGGCCGTAACGAAAGCCCTCCCCGAACCCGTACCCTAATTCGCACCCTAAGCCTAACCCTAAGCCTAACCCTAACCCTAGGCTACCCTTGACTGCTTCTGCCTCCAATAGAATTCCTAAGCACTAAAGTTTTAAGGAACAGCTTAAAAAGAGAATCCTAATGTAATTTCTTTATAATGTGTGTGTTCCTTATCTTATCCTAGTGTCTAAACTCTTCTCCATGGCTGGACCACCAAATAATATTATTGACGTGCTAAGGGGTATCTAGAGTGTGGGATAGGTTTAATAACTACCCTAACACTAACGCGTACCCTTACCCTAACCCCTACCCTAACCCTAACACGTACCCTAAACCTAAACTGTACCCTAAACCGAGCCCTAACCCTAACACTAACTCTAACCCTAACACTAACCCATACCCTACGCCGTACCCGAAGCCCTCCCCGAACCCGTACCCTAAGCCGTACCCTTAGCCTAACCCTAAGCCTAACCCTAACACTAGGCTACTCTTGACTGCTTCTGCCCCCAATAGATTTCCTAAGCACTAGTGTTTTAAGGAACAGCTTAAAAAGAGAATCCTAATGTGATTTCTTTATAAAGGGTTTGTTCCTTATCTTAGCCTAGTGTCTAAAATCTTCTCCATGGCTGGACCCCCAAATAATATTCCTTTACGTGCTAAGGGGTATCTAGAGAGTGAGATAGGTTTAATAACTACACTAACCTTAATGCGTACCCTAACCCTAACCCCGACCCTAACCCTAACACGTACCCTAAATCCTAACCAATACCCTAAACCGAGCCCTAACCCTAACCCTAACCCATACCCTACGCCGTACCGATAGCCCTCCCCGAACCCGTACCCTAAGCCGCAACCTAAGCCTAACCCTAAGCCTAACCCTAACCCTAGGCTACCCTTGACTGCTTCTGCCTCCAATAGATTTCCTAAGCACTAGTGTTTTAAAGAACAGCTTAAAAAGAGAATCCTAATGTGATTTCTTTATAATGTGTGTGTTCCTTATATTATCTTAGTGTCTAAACTCTTCTCCATGCCTGGACCCCCAAATAATATTCCTTTACGTGCTAAGGGGTATCTAGAGAGTGGGATAGGTTTAATAACCCTAACCCTAACACATACCCTAACCCTAACCCCTACCATAACGCTAACACGTACCCTATTCCTAAACCGTACCCTAAACCGAGCCCTAACCCTAAAACTAACCCTAACCCTAACCCTATCCCATACCCTACACCGTGCCCGAACCCCTCCCCGAACCCATAACCTAAGCCGTGCCCTAACCCTAACCCTAAGCCTAAAACTAACCCTAGGCTACCCTTGACTGCTTCTGCCTCCAATAGATTTCCTAAGCACTAGTGTTTTAAGGAACAGCTTAAAAAGAGAATCCTAATGTGATTTCTTTATAATGGGTGTGTTCCTTATCTTATCCTAGTGTCTAAACTCTTCTCCATGGCTGGACCTCCAAATAATATTCCTTTACGTGCTAAGGGGTATCTAGAGAGTGGGATAGGTTTAATAACTACCCTAACCCTAACGCGTACCCTAACCCTAACCCCTACCCTAACCCTAACACGTACCCTAATCCTAACCAATACCCTAAACCGAGCCCTAACCCCAACACTAACCCTAACCCTAACCCTAACCCTTACCCTACGCCGCAACCGAAACCCTCCCCGAACCCGTACCATAAGCAGTACCCTAAGCCTAACCCTAAGCCTAACCCTAACCCTAGGCTACCCTTGATTGCTTCTGCCTCCAATAGATTTCCTAAGCACTAGTGTTTTAAGGAACAGCTTAAAAAGAGAATCCTAATGTGATTTCATTATAATGGGTGCGTTCCTTATCTTATCCTAGTGTCGAAACTCTTCTCCATGGCTAGACCACAAAATAATCTTCCTTTACGTGCTAAGGGGTATCTAGAGAGTGAGATAGGTTTAATAACTACCCTAACCCTAACGCGTACCCTAACCCTAACCCCTACCCTAACCCTAACACGTACCCTAATCCTAACCCGTAACCTAAACGGAGCCCTAACCCTAACACTAACCCAAACCCTAACCCTAACCCATACCCTACGCCGTACCCGAAGCTCTCCCCGAACCCGTACCCTAAGCAGTGCCCTAAGCCTAACCCTAAGCCTAACCCTAACCCTAGGCTACCCTTGACTGCTTCTGCCTCCAATAGATTTCCTAAGCACTAGTATTTTAAAGAACAGCTTAAAAAGAGAATCCTAATGTGATTTCTTTATAATGGGTGTGTTCCTTATATTATCCTAGTGTCTAAACTCTTCTCCATGGCTGGACCCACAAATAATATTCCTTTAGGTGCTAAGGGGTATCTAGAGAGTGGGATAGGTTTAATAACTACCCTAACCCTAACGCGTACCCTAACTCTAACACCTACCCTAACCCTAACACGTACTCTAATCCTAACCAATACCCTAAACCGAGCCCTAACCCTAACACTAACCCTAACCGTAACCCTTACCCATACCCTAGGCCGTACCGAAAGCCCTCCCCGAACCCGTACCCTAATTCGCACCCTAAGCCTAACCCTAAGCCTAACCCTAACCCTAGGCTACCCTTGACTGCTTCTGCCTCCAATAGATTTCCTAAGCACTAGTGTTTTAAGGAAGAGCTTAAAAAGAGAATCCTAATATAATTTCTTTATAATGGGTGTGTTCCTTATCTTATCCTAGTGTCTAATCTCTTCTCCATGGCTGGACCACCAAATAATATTATTGACGTGCTAAGGGGTATCTAGAGAGTGGGATAGGTTTAATAACTACCCTAACCCTAACGCGTACCCTAACCCTAAACCCTACCCTAACCCTAACACGTACCCTAAACCTAAACTGTACCCTAAACCGAGCCCTAACCCTAACACTAACTCTAACCCTAACACTAACCCATACCCTACGCCGTACCCGAAGCCCTCCCCGAACCCGTACCCTAAGCCGTACCCTTAGCCTAACCCTAAGCCTAACCCTAACACTAGGCTACTCTTGACTGCTTCTGCCCCCAATAGATTTCCTAATCACTAGTGTTTTAAGGAACAGCTTAAAAAGAGAATCCTAGTGTGATTTCATTATAATGGGTGTGTTCCTTAAATTATCCTAGTGTCTAAACTCTTCTGCATGGCTGGACCCCCAAATAATATTCCTTTACGTGCTAAGGGGTATCTAGAGAGTGGGATAGGTTTAATAACTACCCTAACCCTAACGCGTACCCTAACCCTAACCCCTACCCTAACCCTAACACGTACCCTAATCATAACCCGTACCCTAAACGGAGCCCTAACCCTAACACTAACCCAAACCCTAACCCTAACCCATACCCTACGCTGTACCCAAACCCCTCCCCGAACCCGTACCCTAAGCCGTACCCTAAGCCTAACTCTAAGCCTAACCCTAACCCTAGGCTACCCTTGACTGCTTCTGCCTCCAATAGATTTCCTAAGCACTAGTGTTTTAAGGAACAGCTTAAAAAGAGAATCCTAATGTGATTTCATTATAATGGGTGCGTTCCTTATCTTATCCTAGTGTCGAAACTCTTCTCCATGGCTAGACCACAAAATAATCTTCCTTTACGTGCTAAGGGGTATCTAGAGAGTGAGATAGGTTTAATAACTACCCTAACCCTAACGCGTACACTAACCCTAACCCCTACCCTAACCCTAACACGTACCCTAATCCTAACCCGTAACCTAAACGGAGCCCTAACCCTAACACTAACCCAAACCCTAACCCTAACCCATACCCTACGCCGTACCCGAAGCTCTCCCCGAACCCGTACCCTAAGCAGTGCCCTAAGCCTAACCCTAAGCCTAACCCTAACCCTAGGCTACCCTTGACTGCTTCTGCCTCCAATAGATTTCCTAAGCACTAGTATTTTAAAGAACAGCTTAAAAAGAGAATCCTAATGTGATTTCTTTATAATGGGTGTGTTCCTTATATTATCCTAGTGTCTAAACTCTTCTCCATGGCTGGACCCCCAAATAATATTCCTTTACGTGCTAACGGGGTATCTAGAGAGTGGGATAGGTTTAATAACTACCCTAACCCTAACGCGTACCCTAACCCTAACCCCTACCCTAACCCTAACACGTACCCTAATCCTAACCAATACCCTAAACCGAGCCCTAACCCCAACACTAACCCTAACCCTAACACTAACCCATACCCTACGCCGCACCCGAAGCCCTCCCCGAACCCGTACCCTAATCCGTACCCTAAGCCTAACCCTAAGCCTAACCCTAACCCTAGGCTACCCTTGACTGCTTCTGCCTGCAATAGATTTCCTAAGCACTAGTGTTTTAAGGAACAGCTTAAAAAGAGAATCGTAATGTGATTTCATTATAATGGGTGTGTTCCTTATCTTATCCTAGTGTCGAAACTCTTTTCCATGGCTAGACCACAAAATAATATTCCTTTACGTGCTAAGCGGTATCTAGAGAGTGAGATAGGTTTAATAACTACCCTAACCCTAACGCGTACCCTAACCCTAACCCCTACCGTAACCCTAACACGTACCCTAAACGGAGCCCTAACCCTAACACTAACCCAAACCCTAACCCTAACCCATACCCTACGCCGTACCCGAAGCTCTCCCCGAACCCGTACCCTAAGCAGTGCCCTAAGCCTAACCCTAAGCCTAACTCTAACCCTAGGCTACCCTTGACTGCTTCTGCCTCCAATAGATTTCCTAAGCACTAGTATTTTAAAGAACAGCTTAAAAAGAGAATCCTAATGTGATTTCTTTATAATGGGTGTGTTCCTTATATTATCCTAGTGTCTAAACTGTTCTCCATGGCTGGACCCCCAAATAATATTCCTTTATGTGCTAAGGCGTATCTAGAGAGTGGGATAGGTTTAATAACTACCCTAACCCTAAGGCGTACCCTAACCCTAACCCCTACCCTAACCCTAACACGTACCCTAATCCTAAACCGTACCCTAAACCGAGCCCTAACCCTAACACTAACCCAAACCCTAACACTAACCCATACCCTACGCCGTACCCGAAGCCTTCCCCGAACCCGTACCCTAAGCCGTACCCTAAGCCTAACCCTAAGCCTAACCCTAACCCTAGACTACCTTTGACTGCTTCTGCCTCCAATAGATTTTCTAAGCACTAGTGTTTTAAAGGAACAGCTTAAAAAGAGAATTCTAATGTGATTTCTTTATAAAGGGTGTGTTCCTTATCTTAGCCTAGTGTCTAAACTCTTCTCCATGGGTGGACCCCCAAATAATATTACTTTACGTGCTAAGGAGTATCTAGAGAGTGGGATAGGTTTAATAACTACCCTAACCCTAACGCCTACCCTAACTCTAACCCCTACCCTAACCCTAACACGTACCCTAATCCTAACCAATACCCTAAACCGAGCCCTAACCCTAACCCATACCCTACGCCGTACCCGAACCCCTCCCCGAACCCGTACCCTAATTCGCACCCTAAGCCTAACCCTAAGCCTAACCCTAACCCTAGGCTACCCTTGACTGCTTCTGCCTCCAATAGATTTCCTAAGCACTAAAGTTTTAAGGAACAGCTTAAAAAGAGAATCCTAATGTAATTTCTTTATAATGTGTGTGTTCCTTATCTTATCCTAGTGTCTAAACTCTTCTCCATGGCTGGACCACCAAATAATATTATTGACGTGCTAAGGGGTATCTAGAGTGTGGGATAGGTTTAATAACTACCCTAACACTAACGCGTACCCTTACCCTAACCCCTACCCTAACCCTAACACGTACCCTAAACCTAAACTGTACCCTAAACCGAGCCCTAACCCTAACACTAACTCTAACCCTAACACTAACCCATACCCTACGCCGTACCCGAAGCCCTCCCCGAACCCGTACCCTAAGCCGTACCCTTAGCCTAACCCTAAGCGTAACCTTAACACTAGGCTACTCTTGACTGCTTCTGCCCCCAATAGATTTCCTAAGCACTAGTGTTTTAAGGAACAGCTTAAAAAGAGAATCCTAATGTGATTTCTTTATAAAGGGTGTGTTCCTTATCTTAGCCTAGTGTCTAAAATCTTCTCCATGGCTGGACCCCCAAATAATATTCCTTTACGTGCTAAGGGGTATCTAGAGAGTGAGATAGGTTTAATAACTACACTAACCTTAATGCGTACCCTAACCCTAACCCCTACCCTAACCCTAACACGTACCCTAAATCCTAACCAATACCCTAAACCGAGCCCTAACCCTAACCCTAACCCATACCCTACGCCGTACCGATAGCCCTCCCCGAACCCGTACCCTAAGCCGCAACCTAAGCCTAACCCTAAGCCTAACCCTAACCCTAGGCTCCCCTTGACTGCTTCTGCCTCCAATAGATTTCCTAAGCACTAGTGTTTTAAAGAACAGCTTAAAAAGAGAATCCTAATGTGATTTCTTTATAATGTGTGTGTTCCTTATATTATCTTATTGTCTAAACTCTTCTCCATGGCTGGACCCACAAATAATATTCCTTTAGGTGCTAAGGGGTATCTAGAGAGTGGGATAGGTTTAATAACTACCCTAACCCTAACGCGTACCCTAACTCTAACACCTACCCTAACCCTAACACGTACTCTAATCCTAACCAATACCCTAAACCGAGCCCTAACCCTAACACTAACCCTAACCGTAACCCTTACCCATACCCTAGGCCGTACCGAAAGCCCTCCCCGAACCCGTACCCTAATTCGCACCCTAAGCCTAACCCTAAGCCTAACCCTAACCCTAGGCTACCCTTGACTGCTTCTGCCTCCAATAGATTTCCTAATCACTAGTGTTTTAAGGAACAGCTTAAAAAGAGAATCCTAGTGTGATTTCATTATAATGGGTGTGTTCCTTAAATTATCCTAGTGTCTAAACTCTTCTGCATGGCTGGACCCCCAAATAATATTCCTTTACGTGCTAAGGGGTATCTAGAGAGTGGGATAGGTTTAATAACTCCCCTAACCCTAACGCGTACCCTAACCCTAACCCCTACCCTAACCCTAACACGTACCCTAATCATAACCCGTACCCTAAACGGAGCCCTAACCCTAACACTAACCCAAACCCTAACCCTAACCCATACCCTACGCTGTACCCAAACCCCTCCCCGAACCCGTACCCTAAGCCGTACCCTAAGCCTAACTCTAAGCCTAACCCTAACCCTAGGCTACCCTTGACTGCCTCTGCCTCCAATAGATTTCCTAAGCACTAGTGTTTTAAGGAACAGCTTAAAAAGAGAATCCTAATGTGATTTCATTATAATGGGTGCGTTCCTTATCTTATCCTAGTGTCGAAACTCTTCTCCATGGCTAGACCACAAAATAATCTTCCTTTACGTGCTAAGGGGTATCTAGAGAGTGAGATAGGTTTAATAACTACCCTAACCCTAACGCGTACACTAACCCTAACCCCTACCCTAACCCTAACACGTACCCTAATCCTAACCCGTAACCTAAACGGAGCCCTAACCCTAACACTAACCCAAACCCTAACCCTAACCCATACCCTACGCCGTACCCGAAGCTCTCCCCGAACCCGTACCCTAAGCAGTGCCCTAAGCCTAACCCTAAGCCTAACCATAACCCTAGGCTACCCTTGACTGCTTCTGCCTCCAATAGATTTCCTAAGCACTAGTATTTTAAAGAACAGCTTAAAAAGAGAATCCTAATGTGATTTCTTTATAATGGGTGTGTTCCTTATATTATCCTAGTGTCTAAACTCTTCTCCATGGCTGGACCCCCAAATAATATTCCTTTATGTGCTAAGGGGTATCTAGAGAGAGGGATAGGTTTAATAACTACCGTAACCCTAACGCGTACCCTAACCCTAACCCCTACCCTAACCCTAACACGTACCCTAATCCTAAACAGTACCCTAAACCGAGCCCTAACCCTAACCCTAACCCATACCCTACGCTGTACCGATAGCCCTCCCCGAACCCGTACCCTAAGCCGCACCCTAAGCCTAACCCTAAGCCTAACCCTAACCCTAGGCTACCCTTGACTGCTTCTGCCTCCAATAGATTTCCTAAGCACTAGTGTTTTAAGGAACAGCTTAAAAAGAGAATCCTAATGTGATTTCTTTATAAAGGGTGTGTTCCTTATCTTAGCCTAGTGTCTAAACTCTTCTCCATGGCTGGACCCCCAAATAATATTTCTTTACGTGCTAAGGGGTATCTAGAGAGTGAGATAGGTTTAATAACTACACTAACCTTAATGCGTACCCTAACCCTAACCCCTACCCTAACCCTAACACGTACTCTAAATCCTAACCAATACCCGAAACCGAGCCCTAACCCCAACACTAACCCTAACCCTAACCCTAGCCCTTACCCTACGCCGCACCCGAAGCCCTCCCCAAACCCGTACCCTAAGCCGTACCCTAAGCCTAACCCTAAGCCTAACCCTAACCCTGGGCTACCCTTGACTGCTTCTGCCTCCAATAGATTTCCTAAGCACTAGTGTTTTAAGGAACAGCATAAAAAGAGAATCCTAATGTGATTTCTTTATAATGTGTGTCTTCCTTATCTTATCCTAGTGTCTAAACTCTTCTCCATGGCTGGACCACCAAATAATATTCTTTACGTGCTAAGGGGAATCTAGAGAGTGGGATAGGTTTAATAACTACCCTAACCCTAACACGTACCCTAACCCTAACTCTTACCCTAACCCTAACACGTAACCTAAACCTAAACCGTACCCTAAACCGAGCCCTAACCCTAACACTAACCCTAACACTTACCCTAAACCATACCCTACGCCGTACCCGAAGCCCTCCCCGAACCCGTACCCTAAGCAGTGCCCTAAGCCTAACCCTAAGCCTAACCCCAACCCTAGGCTACCATTGACTGCTTCTGCCTCCAATAGATTTCCTAAGCACTAGTGTTTTAAAGAACAGCTTAAAAAGAGAATCCTAATGTGATTTCTTTATAATGGGTGTGTTCCTTATCTTACCCTAGTGTCTAAAGTCTTCTCCATGGCTGGATCCCCAAATAATTTTCCTTTATGTTGTCAGGGGTATCTAGAGAGTGGGATAGGTTTAATAACTACCCTAACCCTAACACGTACCCTAACGCTAACCCCTACCCTAACCCTTACACGTACCCTAGTCCTAAACCGTACCCTAAACCGAGCCCTAACCCTAACACTAACCCTAACCCTAACACTAACCCATACCCTACGCCGTACCCGAAGCCTTCCCCGAACCCGTACCCTAAGCCGAACCCTAAGCCTAACCCTAAGCCTAACCCTAACCCTAGACTACCCTTGACTGCTTCTGCCTCCAATAGATTTCCTAAGCACTAGTGTTTTAAAGAACAGCTTAAAAAGAGAATCCTAATGTGATTTCTTTATAATGGGTGTGTTCCTTATCTTATCCTAGTGTCTAAAGTCTTCTCCATGGCTGGATCCCCAAATAATTTTCCTTTATGTGCTCAGGGGTATCTAGAGAGTGGGATAGGTTTAATAACTACCCTAACCCTAACACGTACCCTAACCCTAACCCCTACCCTAACCCTAACACGCACCCTATTCCTAACCCGTACCCTAAACCGAGCCCTAACCCTAACCCTAACCCTAACTCATACCCTACGCCATATCCGAAAACCTCCCCGAACCCGTACCCTAAGCCGTACCCTACCCCTAACCCTAAGCCTAACCCTAACCCTAGGCTACCCTTGACTGCTTCTGCCTCCAATAGATTTCCTAAGCACTAGTGTTTTAAGGAACAGTTTAAAAAGAGAATCCTAATGTGATTTCTTTATAATGGGTGTGTTCCTTATCTTATCCTAGTGTCTAAACTCGTCTCCATGGCTGGACCTCCAAATAATATTCCTTTACGTGCTAAGGGGTATCTAGAGAGTGGGATAGGTTTAATCACTACCCTAACCCTACCGCGTACTGTAACCCTAACCCCTACCCTAACCCTAACACGTACCCTAATCCTAACCAATACCCTAAAACGAGCCCTAACCCTAACACTAACACTAACCCTAACCCAAACCCTACGCCGTACCCGAAGCCCTCCCCGAACCCGTACCCTAAGCCGTACCCTAAGCCGTACCCTAAGCCTAACCCTAACCCTATGCTACCCTTGTCTGCTTCTGCCTCCAATAGATTTCCTAAGCAATAGTGTTTTAAGGAAGAGCTTAAAAAGAGAATCCTAATGTGATTTCTTTATAAAGGGTGTGTTCCTTATCTTATCCTATTGTCTAAACTCTTCTCCATGACTGGACCTCCAAATAATATTCCTTTACGTGCTAAGGGGTATCTAGAGAGTGGGATAGGTTTAATAACTACCCTAACCCTAACGCGTACCCTAACCCTAACCCCTACCCTAACCCTAACACGTAACCTAATCCTAAGCCGTTCACTAAACCGAGCCCTAACACTAACATTAACCCTAACCCTTACCCTAACCCATACCCTACACCGTACCCGAAGCCCTCCCCGAACCCGTACCCTAAGCCGTATCCTAAGCCTAATCTTAAGCCTAACTCTAACCCTAGCCTACCCTTGCCAGCTTCGGCCTCCAATAGATTTCCTAAGCACTAGTGTTTTAAGGAACAGCTTAAAAAGAGAATCCTAAAGTGATTTCTTTATAATGTGTGTGTTCCTTATCTTATCCTAGTGTCTAAACTCTTCTCCATGGCTGGACCTCCAAATAATATTCCTTTACGTGCTAAGGGGTATCTAGGGAGTGGGATAGGTTTAATAACTACCCTAACCCTAACGCGTACCCTAACCCTAACCCCTACCCTAACCCTAACACGTACCCTAATCCTAACCAATACCCTAAACCGAGCCCTAACCCCAACACTAACCCTAACCCTAACCCTAACCCATACCCTACGCCGCAACCGAAACCCTCCCCGAACCCGTACCATAAGCAGTACCCTAAGCCTAACCCTAAGCCTAACCCTAACCCTAGGCTACCCTTGACTGCTTCTGCCTCCAATAGATTTCCTAAGCACTAGTGTTTTAAGGAACAGCTTAAAAAGGGAATCCTAATGTGATTTCATTATAATGGGTGCGTTCCTTATCTTATCCTAGTGTCGAAACTCTTCTCCATGGCTAGACCACAAAATAATCTTCCTTTACGTGCTAAGGGGTATCTAGAGAGTGAGATAGGTTTAATAACTACCCTAACCCTAACGCGTACCCTAACCCTAACCCCTACCCTAACCCTAACACGTACCCTAATCCTAACCCGTAACCTAAACGGAGCCCTAACCCTAACACTAACCCAAAACCTAACCCTAACCCATACCCTACGCCGTACCCGAAGCTCTCCCCGAACCCGTACCCTAAGCAGTGCCCTAAGCCTAACCCTAAGCCTAACCCTAACCCTAGGTTACCCTTGACTGCTTCTGCCTCCAATAGATTTCCTAAGCACTAGTATTTTAAAGAACAGCTTAAAAAGAGAATCCTAATATGATTTCTTTATAAAGGGTGTGTTCCTTATCTTAGCCTAGTGTCTAAACTCTTCTCCATGGCTGGACCCCCAAATAATATTCCTTTACGTGCTAAGGGGTATCTAGAGAGTGAGATAGGTTTAATAACTACACTAACCTTAATGCGTACCCTAACCCTAACCCCTACCCTAACCCTAACACGTACTCTAAATCCTAACCAATACCCGAAACCGAGCCCTAACCCCAACACTAACCCTAACCCTAACCCTAGCCCATACCCTACGCCGCACCCGAAGCCCTCCCCAAACCCGTACCCTAAGCCGTACCCTAAGCCTAACCCTAAGCCTAACCCTAACCCTAGGCTACCCTTGACTGCTTCTGCCTCCAATAGATTTCCTAAGCACTAGTGTTTTAAGGAACAGCATAAAAAGAGAATCCTAATGTGATTTCTTTATAATGTGTGTCTTCCTTATCTTATCCTAGTGTCTAAACTCTTCTCCATGGCTGGACCACCAAATAATATTCTTTACGTGCTAAGGGGAATCTAGAGAGTGGGATAGGTTTAATAACTACCCTAACCCTAACACGTACCCTAACCCTAACTCTTACCCTAACCCTAACACGTAACCTAAACTTAAACCGTACCCTAAACCGAGCCCTAACCCTAACACTAACCCTAACCTTTACCCTAACACATACCCTACGCCGTACCCGAAGCCCTCCCCGAACCCGTACCCTAAGCAGTGCCCTAAGCCTAACCCTAAGCCTAACCCTAACCCTAGGCTACCCTTGAATGCTTCTGCCTCCAATAGAGTTCCTAAGCACTAGTGTTTTAAAGAACAGCTTAAAAAGAGAATCCTAATGTGATTTCTTTATAAAGGGTGTGTTCCTTATCTTAGCCTAGTGTCTAAACTCTTCTCCATGGGTGGACCCCCAAATAATATTACTTTACGTGCTAAGGAGTATCTAGAGAGTGGGATAGGTTTAATAACTACCCTAACCCTAACGTGTACCCTAACTCTAACCCCTACCCTAACCCTAACACGTAACCTAATCCTAACCAATACCCTAAACCGGGCCCTAACCCTAACACTAACCCTAACCCTAACCCTAACCCATACCCTAGGCCGTAACGAAAGCCCTCCCTGAACCCGTACCCTAATTCGCACCCTAAGCCTAACCTTAAGCCTAACCCTAACCCCAATCTACCCTTGACTGCTTCTGCCTCCAATAGATTTCCTAAGCACTAGTGTTTTAAGGAACAGCTTAAAAAGAGAATCCTAATGTAATTTCTTTATAATGGGTGTGTTCCTTATCTTATCCTAGTGTCTAAACTCTTCTCCATGGCTGGACCACCAAATAATATTATTGAGGTGCTAAGGGGTATCTAGAGAGTGGGATAGGTTTAATAACTACCCTAACCCTAACGCGTACCCTAACCCTAACCCCTACCCTAACCCTAACACGTACCCTAAACTTAAACTGTACCCTAAACCGAGCCCTAACCCTAACACTAACTCTAACCCTAACACTAACCCATACCCTACGCCGTACCCGAAGCCCTCCCCGAACCCGTACCCTAAGCCGTACCCTTAGCCTAACCCTAAGCCTAACCCTACCACTAGGCTACTCTTGACTGCTTCTGCCTCCAATAGATTTCCTAAGCACTAGTGTTTTAAGGAACAGCTTAAAAAGAGAATCCTAATGTGATTTCTTTATAAAGGGTGTGTTCCTTATCTTAGCCTAGTGTCTAAACTCTTCTCCATGGCTGGACCCCCAAATAATATTCCTTTACGTGCTAAGGGGTAACTAGAGAGTGAGATAGGTTTAATAACTACACTAACCTTAATGCGTACCCTAACCCTAACCCCTACCCTAACCCTAACACGTACTCTAAATCCTAACCAATACCCTAAACCGAGCCCTAACCCCAACACTAACCGTAACCCTTACCCTAACCCATACCCTACGCCGTACCCGAAGCCCTCCCCGAACCCGTACCCTAAGCAGTGCCCTAAGCCTAACCCTAAGCTTAACCCTAACCCTAGGCTACCCTTGACTGCTTCTGCCTCCAATAGATTTCCTAAGCACTAGTGTTTTAAAGAACAGCTTAAAAAGAGAATCCTAATGTGATTTCTTTATAATGGGTGTGTTCCTTATCTTATCCTAGTGTCTAAACTCTTCTCCATGGCTGGACCTCCAAATAATATTCCTTTACGTGCTAAGGGGTATCTAGGGAGTGGGATAGGTTTAATAACTACCCTAACCCTAACGCGTACCCTAACCCTAACCCCTACCCTAACCCTAACACGTACCCTAATCCTAACCAATACCCTAAACCGAGCCCTAAACCCAACACTAACCCTAACCCTAACACTAACCCATACCCTACGCCGCAACCGAAACCCTCCCCGAACCCGTACCATAAGCAGTACCCTAAGCCTAACCCTAAGCCTAACCCTAACCCTAGGCTACCCTTGACTGCTTCTGCCTCCAATAGATTTCCTAAGCACTAGTGTTTTAAGGAACAGCTTAAAAAGAGAATCCTAATGTGATTTCATTATAATGGGTGCGTTCCTTATCTTATCCTAGTGTCGAAACACTTCTCCATGGCTAGACCACAAAATAATCTTCCTTTACGTGCTAAGGGGTATCTAGAGAGTGAGATAGGTTTAATAACTACCCTAACCCTAACGCGTACCCTAACCCTAACCCCTACCCTAACCCTAACACGTACCCTAATCCTAACCCGTAACCTAAACGGAGCCCTAACCCTAACACTAACCCAAACCCTAACCCTAACCCATACCCTACGCCGTACCCGAAGCTCTCCCCGAACCCGTACCCTAAGCAGTGCCCTAAGCCTAACCCTAAGCCTAACCCTAACCCTAGGCTACCCTTGACAGCTTCTGCCTCCAATAGATTTCCTAAGCACTAGTATTTTAAAGAACAGCTTAAAAAGAGAATCCTAATGTGATTTCTTTATAATGTGTGTGTTCCTTATCTTATCCTAGTGTCTAAACTCTTCTCCATGGCTGGACCCCCAAATAATATTCCTTTACGTGCTAAGGGGTATCTAGGGAGTGGGATAGGTTTAATAACTACCCTAACCCTAACACGTACCCTAACCCTAAACCCACCCTAACCCTAACACGTACCCTAATCCTAACCAATACCCTAAACCGAGCCCTAACCCCAACACTAACCCTAACCCTAATCCTAACCCATATCCTACGCCGTAACCGAAACCCTCCCCGAACCCGTACCGTAAGCAGTACCCTAAGCCTAACCCTAAGCCTAGACTACCTTTGACTGCTTCTGCCTCCAATAGATTTTCTAAGCACTAGTGTTTTAAAGGAACAGCTTAAAAAGAGAATCCTAATGTGATTTCTTTATAAAGGGTGTGTTCCTTATCTTAGCCTAGTGTCTAAACTCTTCTCCATGGGTGGACCCCCAAATAATATTCCTTTACGTGCTAAGGAGTATCTAGAGAGTGGGATAGGTTTAATAACTACCCTAACCCTAACGCGTACCCTAACTCTAACCCCTACCCTAACCCTAACACGTACCCTAATCCTAACCAATACCCTAAACCGAGCCCTAACCCTAACCCTAACCCATACCCTACGCCGTACAGATAGCCCTCCCCGAACCCGTACCCTAAGCCGCACCCTACGCCTAACCCTAAGCCTAACCCTAAACCTAGGTTACCCTTGACTGCTTCTGCCTCCAATAGATTTCCTAAGCACTAGTGTTTTAAGGAACAGCTTAAAAAGAGAATCCTAATGTGATTTCTTTATAAAGGGTGTGTTCCTTATCTTAGCCTAGTGTCTAAACTCTTCTCCATGCCTGGACCCCCAAATAATATTCCTTTACGTGCTAAGGGGTATCTAGAGAGTGAGATAGGTTTAATAACTACACTAACCTTAATGCGTACCCTAACCCTAACCCCTACCCTAACCGTAACACGTACTCTAAATCCTAACCAATACCCGAAACCGAGCCCTAACCCCAACACTAACCCTAACCCTAACCCTAGCCCATACCCTACGCCGCACCCGAAGCCCTCCCCAAACCCGTACCCTAAGCCGTACCCTAAGCCTAACCCTAAGCCTAACCCTAACCCTAGGCTTCCCTTGACTTCTTCTGCCTCCAATAGATTTCCTAAGCACTAGTGTTTTAAGGAACAGCATAAAAAGAGAATCCTAATGTGATTTCTTTATAATGTGTGTCTTCCTTATCTTATCCTAGTGTCTAAACTCTTCTCCATGGCTGGACCACCAAATAATATTCTTTACGTGCTAAGGGGAATCTAGAGAGTGGGATAGGTTTAATAACTACCCTAACCCTAACACGTACCCTAACCCTAACTCTTACCCTAACCCTAACACGTAACCTAAACCTAAACCGTACCCTAAACCGAGCCCTAACCCTAACACTAACCCTAACCCTTACCCTAACCCATACCCTACGCCGTACCCGAAGCCCTCCCCGAACCCGTACCCTAAGCAGTGCCCTAAGCCTAACCCTAAGCCTAACCCTAACCCTAGGCTACCCTTGACTGCTTCTGCCTCCAATAGATTTCCTAAGCACTAGTGTTTTAAAGAACAGCTTAAAAAGAGAATCCTAATGTGATTTCTTTATAATGGGTGTGTTCCTTATCTTATCCTAGTGTCTAAAGTCTTCTCCACGGCTGGATCCCGAAATAATTTTCCTTTATGTGCTCAGGGGTATCTAGAGAGTGGGATAGGTTTAATAACTACCCTAACCCTAACACGTACCCTAACCCTAACCCCTACCCTAACCCTAACACGTACCCTAATCCTAAACCGTACCCTAAACCGAGCCCTAACCCTAACACTAACCCTAACCCTAACACTAACCCATACCCTACGCCGTACCCGAAGCCTTCCCCGAACCCGTACCCTAAGCCGAACCCTAAGCCTAACCCTAAGCCTAACCCTAACCCTAGACTACCCTTGACTGCTTCTGCCTCCAATAGATTTCCTAAGCACTAGTGTTTTAAAGAACAGCTTAAAAAGAGAATCCTAATGTGATTTCTTTATAATGGGTGTGTTCCTTATCTTATCCTAGTGTCTAAAGTCTTCTCCATGGCTGGATCCCCAAATAATTTTCCTTTATGTGCTCAGGGGTATCTAGAGAGTGGGATAGGTTTAATAACTACCCTAACCCTAACACGTACCCTAACCCTAACCCCTACCCTAACCCTAACACCCACCCTAATCCTAACCCGTACCCTAAACCGAGCCCTAACCCTAACCCTAACTCATACCCTACGCCATATCCGAACACCTCCCCGAACCCGTACCCTAAGCCGTACCCTAACCCTAACCCTAAGCCTAACCCTAACCCTAGGCTACCCTTGACTGCTTCTGCCTCCAATAGATTTCCTAAGCACTAGTGTTTTAAGGAACAGTTTAAAAAGAGAATCCTAATGTGATTTCTTTATAATGGGTGTGTTCCTTATCTTATCCTAGTGTCTAAACTCGTCTCCATGGCTGGACCTCCAAATAATATTCCTTTACGTGCTAAGGGGTATATAGAGAGTGGGATAGGTTTAATCACTACCCTAACCCTACCGCGTACTGTAACCCTAACCCCTACCCTAACCCTAACACGTACCCTAATCCTAACCAATACCCTAAAACGAGCCCTAACCCTAACACTAACACTAACCCTAACCCAAACCCTACGCCGTACACGAAGCCCTCCCCGAACCCGTACCCTAAGCCGTACCCTAAGCCGTACCCTAAGCCTAACCCTAACCCTAGGCTACCCTTGACTGCTTCTGCCTCCAATAGATTTCCTAAGCACTAGTGGTTTAAGGAACAGCTTAAAAAGAGAATCCTAATGTGATTTCTTTATAATGGGTGTGTTCCTTATCTTATCCTAGTGTCTAAACTCTTCTCCATGGCTGGACCCCCAAATAATATTCCCTTACGTGCTAAGGTGTATCTAGAGAGTGAGATAGATTTAATAACAACCTTAACTCTAATGCGTACCCTAGCCCTAACACCTACCCTAACTCTAACACCTACCCTAACCCTAACACGTACCCTAATCCTAACCTATACCCTAAACCGAGCCCTAACCCTAACAGTAACCCTAACCCTAACCCTAACCCATACCCTACGCCGCACTCGAAGCCCTCCCCGAACCCGTACCCTAAGCAGTAACCTAAGCCTAACCCTAAGCCTAACCCTAACCCTAGGGTACCCTTGACTGCTTCTGCCTCCAATAGATTTCCTAAGCACTAGTGTTTTAAGGAACAGCTTAAAAAGAGAATCCTAAAGTGATTTCTTTATAATGTGTGTGTTCCTTATCTTATCCTAGTGTCTAAACTCTTCTCCATAGCTGGACCTACAAATAATATTCCTTTACGTGCTAAGGGGTATCTAGAGAGTGGGATAGGTTTAATAACTACCCTAACACTAACGAGTACCCTAACCCTAACCCCTACCCTAACCCTAACACGTACCCTAATCCTAACCAATACCCTAAACCGAGCCCTAACCCCAACACTAATCCTAACACTAACCCTAACCCATACCCTACGCCGCACCCGAAGCCCTCCACGAACCCGTTCCCTAAGCCGTACCCTAAGCCTAACCCTAAGCCTAACCCTAACCCTAGGCTACCCTTGACTGCTCTGCCTCCAATAGATTTCCTAAGCACTAGTATCTTAAGGAACAGCATAAAAAGAGAATCCTAATGTGATTTCTTTATAATGGTTGTGTTCCTTATCTTATCCTAGTGTCTAAACTCTTCTCCATGGCTGGACCACCAAATAATATTATTTACGTGCTAAGGGGTATCTAGAGAGTGGGATAGGTTTAATAACTACCCTAACCCAAACACGTACCCTAACCCTAACTCCTACCCTAACCCTAACACCTACCCTAATCCTAAACCGTACCCTAAACCGAGCCCTAACCCTAACACTAACCCTAACCCTTACCCAAACCGATACCCTACGCCGTACCCGAAGCCCTCCCTGAACCCGTACCCTAAGCTTGCCCTAAGCCTAACCCTAAGCCTAACCCTAACCCTAGGATACCCTTGACTTCTTCTGCCTCCAATAGATTTCCTAAGCACTAGTGTATTAAAGAACAGCTTAAAAAGAGAATCCTAATTTGATTTCTTTGTAAAGGGTGTGTTCCTTATCTTATCCTAGTGTCTAAACTCTTCTCCATGGGAGGACCCCCAAATAATATACCTTTACGTGCTAAGGGGTATCTAGAGAGTGGGATAGGTTTAATAACTACCCTAACCCTAACGCGTACCCTAACTCTAACCCCTACCCTAACCCTAACACGTACCCTAATCCTCACCAATACCCTAAACCGAGCCCTAACCCTAACACTAACCCTAACCCTAACCCTAACCCATACCCTACGCCGCACCCGAAGCCCTCCCCGAACCCGTACCCTAAGCAGTAACCTAAGCTTAACCCTAAGCCTAACCCTAACCCTAGGCTACCCTTGACTGCTTCTGCCTCCAATAGATTTCCTAAGCACTTGTGTTTTAAGGAACTGCTTAAAAATAGAATCCTAATGTGATTTCTTTATAAAGGGTGTGTTCCTTATCTTAGCCTAGTGTCTAAACTCTTCTCCATGGCTGGACCCCCAAATAATATTCCTTTACGTGCTAAGGGGTATCTAGAGAGTGGGATAGGTTTAATAACTACACTAACCCTAATGCGTACCCTAACCCTAACCCCTACCCTAACACTAACACGTACCCTAATCCTAAGCCGTACACAACACCGAGCCCTAACAGTAACACTAACCCTAACCCTAACCCTAACCCATACCCTACACCGTACCCGAAGCCCTCCCCGGACCCGTACCCTAAGCCGTACCCTAAGCCTAACCCTAAGCCTAACACTAACCCTAGGCTACCCTTGACTGCTTCTGCCTCCAATAGATTTCCTAAGCACTAGTGTATTAAAGAACAGCTTAAAAAGAGAATCCTAATGTGATTTCTTTGTAAAGGGTGTGTTCCTTATCTTATCCTAGTGTCTAAACTCTTCTCCATGGGAGGACCCCCAAATAATATTCCTTTACGTGCTAAGGGGTATCTAGAGAGTGGGATAGGTTTAATAACTACCCTAACCCTAACGCGTACCCTAACTCTAACCCCTACCCTAACCCTAACACGTACCCTAATCCTAATCCGTACCCTAAACCGAGCCCTAACCCTAACACTAACCCTAACCCTAACCCTAACCCATACCCTACGCCGCACCCGAAGCCCTCCCCGAACCCGTACCCTAAGCAGTAACCTAAGCTTAACCCTAAGCCTAACCCTAACCCTAGGCTACCCTTGACTGCTTCTGCCTCCAATAGATTTCCTAAGCACTTGTGTTTTAAGGAACTGCTTAAAAAGAGAATCCTAATGTGATTTCTTTATAAACGGTGTGTTCCTTATCTTAGCCTAGTGTCTAAACTCTTCTCCATGGCTGGACCCCCAAATAATATTCCTTTACGTGCTAAGGGGTATCTAGAGAGTGGGATAGGTTTAATAACTACACTAACCCTAATGCGTACACTAACCCTAACCCCTACCCTAACCCTAACACGTACCCTAATCCTAAGCCGTACACTAAACCAAGCCCTAACACTAACACTAACCCTAACCCTAACCCTAACCCATACCCTACACCGTACCCGAAGCCCTCCCCGAACCCGTACCCTAAGCCGTACCCTAAGCCTAACCCTAAGCCTAACACTAACCCTAGGCTACCCTTGACTGCTTCTGCCTCCAATAGATTTCCTAAGCACTAGTGTTTTAAGGAACAGCTTAAAAAGAGAATCCTAATGTGATTTCTTTCTAATGTGTGTGTTCCTTATCTTATCCTAGTGTCTAAACTCTTCTCCATGGCTGGATCCCCAAATAATATTCCTTATGTGCTAAGTTGTATCTAGAGAGTGAGATAGATTTAATAACAACCCTAACTCTAATGCGTACCCTAGCCCTAACCCCTACCCTAACGCTAACACGTACCCTAAACCGAGCCCTAACCCTAACACTAACCATAACCCTAATCCTAACCCATACCCTATGCCGTACCCGAAAACCTCCCCGAACCCGTACCCTAAGCCGTACCCTAACGCTAACCCTAAGCCTAACCGTAACCCTAGGCTACCCTTGACTGCTTCTGCCTCCAATAGATTTTCTAAGCACTAGTGTTTTAAGGAAGAGCTTAAAAAGAGAATCCTAAAGTGATTTCTTTATAAAGGGTGTGTTCCTTATCTTATCCTAGTGTCTAAACTCTTCTCCATGGCTGGACCCCGAAATAATATTCCTTTACGTGCTAAGGTGTATCTAGAGAGTGGGATAGGTTTAATAAATACCCTAACCCTAAGGCGTACCCTAACCCTAACCCTAAGCCTAACCCTAACCCTAGGCTACCCTTGACTGCTTCTGCCTCCAATAGATTTTCTAAGCACTAGTGTTTTAAGGAAGAGCTTAAAAAGAGAATCCTAAAGTGATTTCTTTATAAAGGGTGTGTTCCTTATTTATCCTAGTGTCTAAACTCTTCTCCATGGTTGGACCCCGAAATAATATTCCTTTACGTGCTAAGGTGTATCTAGAGAGTGGGATAGGTTTAATAACTACCCTAACCCTAACGCGTACCCTAACCCTAACCCCTACACTAACCCTAACACGTACCCTAAACCTAAACTGTACCCTAAACCGAGCCCTAACGCTAACACTAACTCTAACCCTAACACTAACCCATACCCTACGCCGTACCCGAAGCCCTCCCCGAACCCGTACCCTAAGCCGTACCCTTAGCCTAACCCTAAGCCTAACCCTAACCCTAGGCTACCCTTGACTGCTTCTGCCTCCAATAGATTTCCTAAGCACTAGTGTTTTAAGGAACAGCATAAAAAGAGAATCCAAATGTGATTTCTTTATAATGGCTCTGTTCCTTATCTTATCCTAGTGTCTAAACTCTTCTCCATGGCTGGACCACCAAATAATATTATTTACGTGCTAAGGGGTATCTAGAGAGTGGGATAGGTTTAATAACTACCCTAACCCAAACACGTACCCTAACCCTAACTTCTACCCTAACCCTAACACGTAACCTAATCCTAAACCGTACCCTAAACCGAGCCCTAACCCTAACACTAACCCTAACCCTTACCCTAACCCATAGCCTACGCCGTACCCGAAGCCCTCCCCGGACCCGTACCTTAAGCTTGCCCTAAGCCTAACCCTAAGCCTAACCCTAACCCTAGGCTACCCTTGACTGCTTCTGCCTCCAATAGATTTCCTAAGCACTAGTGTTTTAAAGAACAGCTTAAAAAGAGAATCCTAATGTGATTTCTTTATAATGGGTGTGTTCCTTATCTTATCCTAGTGTCTAAACTCTTCTCCATGGCTGGATCCCCAAATAATATTCCTTTACGTGCTAAGGGGTATCTAGAGAGTGGGATAGGTTTAATAACTACCCTAAACCTAACGCGTACCCTAACCCTAACCCCTACCCTAACCCTAACACGTACCCTAATCCTAAACCGTACCCTAAACCGAGCCCTAACCTTAACACTAACCCAAACCCTAACACTAACCCATACCTTACGCAGTACCCGAAGCCTTCCCCGAACCCGTACCCTAAGCCGTACCCTAAGCCTAACCCTAAGCCTTACCCTAAACCTAGACTACCCTTGACTGCTTCTGCCTCCAATAGATTTCCTAAGCACTAGTGTTTTAAGGAACAGCTTCAAAAGAGAATCCTAATGTGATTTGTTTGTAAAGGGTGTGTTCCTTATCTTAGCCTAGTGTCTAAACTCTTCTCCATGGGAGGACCCCCAAATAATATTGCTTTACGTGCTAAGGGGTATCTAGAGAGTGGGATAGGTTTAATAACTACCCTAACCCTAACGCGTACCCTAACTCTAACACCTACCCTAACCCTAACACGTACCCTAATCCTAACCTATACCCTAAACCTAGCCCTAACCCTAACAGTAACCCTAACCCTAACCCTAACCCATACCCTACGCCGCACCCGAAGCCCTCCCCGAACCCGTACCCTAAGCAGTAACCTAAGCCTAACCCTAAGCCTAACCCTAACCCTAGGGTACCCTTGACTGCTTCTGCCTCCAATAGATTTCCTAAGCACTAGTGTTTTAAGGAACAGCTTAAAAAGAGAATCCTAAAGTGATTTCTTTATAATGTGTGTGTTCCTTATCTTATCCTAGTGTCTAAACTCTTCTCCATAGCTGGACCTACAAATAATATTCCTTTACGTGCTAAGGGGTATCTAGAGAGTGGGATAGGTTTAATAACTACCCTAACACTAACGAGTACCCTAACCCTAACCCCTACCCTAACCCTAACACGTACCCTAATCCTAACCAATACCCTAAACCGAGCCCTAACCCCAACACTAATCCTAACACTAACCCTAACCCATACCCTACGCCGCACCCGAAGCCCTCCACGAACCCGTTCCCTAAGCCGTACCCTAAGCCTAACCCTAAGCCTAACCCTAACCCTAGGCTACCCTTGACTGCTTCTGCCTCCAATAGATTTCCTAAGCACTAGTGTCTTAAGGAACAGCATAAAAAGAGAATCCTAATGTGATTTCTTTATAATGGTTGTGTTCCTTATCTTATCCTAGTGTCTAAACTCTTCTCCATGGCTGGACCACCAAATAATATTATTTACGTGCTAAGGGGTATCTAGAGAGTGGGATAGGTTTAATAACTACCCTAACCCAAACACGTACCCTAACCCTAACTCCTACCCTAACCCTAACACCTACCCTAATCCTAAACCGTACCCTAAACCGAGCCCTAACCCTAACACTAACCCTAACCCTTACCCTAACCGATACCCTACGCCGTACCCGAAGCCCTCCCTGAACCCGTACCCTAAGCTTGCCCTAAGCCTAACCCTAAGCCTAACCCTAACCCTAGGATACCCTTGACTGCTTCTGCCTCCAATAGATTTCCTAAGCACTAGTGTATTAAAGAACAGCTTAAAAAGAGAATCCTAATTTGATTTCTTTGTAAAGGGTGTGTTCCTTATCTTATCCTAGTGTCTAAACTCTTCTCCATGGGAGGACCCCCAAATAATATACCTTTACGTGCAAAGGGGTATCTAGAGAGTGGGATAGGTTTAATAACTACCCTAACCCTAACGCGTACCCTAACTCTAACCCCTACCCTAACCCTAACACGTACCCTAATCCTCACCAATACCCTAAACCGAGCCCTAACCCTAACACTAACCCTAACCCTAACCCTAACCCATACCCTACGCCGCACCCGAAGCCCTCCCCGAACCCGTACCCTAAGTAGTAACCTAAGCTTAACCCTAAGCCTAACCCTAACCCTAGGCTACCCTTGACTGCTTCTGCCTCCAATAGATTTCCTAAGCACTTGTGTTTTAAGGAACTGCTTAAAAAGAGAATCCTAATGTGATTTCTTTATAAAGGGTGTGTTCCTTATCTTAGCCTAGTGTCTAAACTCTTCTCCATGGCTGTACCCCCAAATTATATTCCTTTACGTGCTAAGGGGTATCTAGAGAGTGGGATAGGTTTAATAACTACACTAACCCTAATGCGTACCCTAACCCTAACCCCTACCCTAACTCTAACACGTACCCTAATCCTAAGCCGTACAGAAAACCGAGCCCTAACAGTAACACTAACCCTAACCCTAACCCTAACCCATACCCTACACCGTACCCGAAGCCCTCCCCGAACCCGTACCCTAAGCCGTACCCTAAGCCTAACCCTAAGCCTAACACTAACCCTAGGCTACCCTTGACTGCTTCTGCCTCCAATAGATTTCCTAAGCACTAGTGTTTTAAGGAACAGCTTAAAAAGAGAATCCTAATGTGATTTCTTTCTAATGTGTGTGTTCCTTATCTTATCCTAGTGTCTAAACTCTTCTCCATGGCTGGATATCCAAATAATATTCCTTATGTGCTAAAGGGTATCTAGAGAGTGGGATAGGTTTAATAACTACCCTAACCCTAACGCGTACCCTAACCCTAACCCCTACCCTAACCCTAACACGTACTCTAAATCCTAACCAATACCCTAAACCGAGCCCTATCCCCAACACTAACCCTAACCCTAACCCTAACTCATACCCTACGCCGCACCCGAAGCCCTCCCCGAACCCGTACCCTAAGCCGTACCCTAAGCCTAACTCTAAGCCTAACCCTAACCCTAGGCTACCCTTGACTGCTTCTGCCTCCAATATATTTCCTAAGCACTAGTGTTTTAAGGAACAGCATAAAAAGAGAATCCTAATGTGATTTCTTTATAATGGGTGTGTTCCTTATCTTATCCTAGTGTCTAAACTCTTCTCCATGGCTGGACCAACAAATAAGATTCTTTACGTGCTAAGGGGTATCTAGAGAGTGGGATAGGTTTAATAACTACCCTAACCCAACACGTACCCTAACCCTAACTCCTACCCTAACCCTAACACGTACCCTAATCCTAAACCGTACCCTAAACCGAGCCCTAACCCTAAAACTAACCCTAACCCTTACCCTAACCCATACCCTACGCCGTACCCGAAGCCTTCCCCGATCCCGTACCCTAAGCCGTACCCTAAGCCTAACCCTAAGCCTAACCATAACTCTAGACTAACCTTGACTGCTTCTGCCTCCAATAGATTTCCTAAGCACTAGTGTTTTAAGGAACAGCTTAAAAAGAGAATCCTAATGTGATTTCTTTATAATGTGTGTGTTCCTTATCTTATCCTAGTGTCTAAACTCTTCTCCATGGCTGGACCTCCAAATAATATTCCTTTACGTGCTAAGGGGTATCTAGAGAGTGGGATAGGTTTGATAACTACCCTAACCCTAACGCGTACCCTAACCCTAACCCCTACCCTAACCCTAACACGTACCCTAATCCTAACCAATAACCTAAACCGAGCCCTAACCCCAACACAAACCCTAGCCCTAACCCTAACCCATACCCTACGCCGCACCCGAAGCCCTCCCCGAACCCGTACCCTAAGCAGTGCCCTAAGCCTAACCCTAAGCCTAACCCTAACCCTAGGCTACCCTTGACTGCTTCCTCCTCCAATAGAATTCCTAAGCACTAGTGTTTTAAAGAACAGCTTAAAAAGAGAATCCTAATGTGATTTCTTTATAATGGGTGTGTTCCTTATCTTATCCTAGTGTCTAAACTCTTCTCCATGGCTGGACCCCCAAATAATATTCCTTTATGTGCTAAGGGGTATCTAGAGAGTGGGATAGGTTTAATAACTACCCTAACCCTAACGAGTACCCTAACTCTAACCCCTACCCTAACCCTAACACGTACCCTAATCCTAACCAATACCCTAAACCGAGACCTAACCCTAACACTAACCCTAACCCTAACCCTAACCCATACCCTACGCCGTACCGAAAGCCCTCCCCGAACCCGTTCCCTAAACCGCACTCTAAGCCTAACCCTAAGCCTAACCCTAACCCTAGGCTACCCTTGACTGCTTCTTCCTCCAATAGATTTCCTAAGCACTAGTGTTTTAAGGAACAGCATAAAAAGAGAATCCTAATGTGATTTCTTTATAATGATTGTGTTCCTTATCTTATCCTAGTGTCTAAACTCTTCTCCATGGCTGGACCACCAAATAATATTATTTACGTGCTAAGGGGTATCTAGAGCGTGGGATAGGTGTAATAACTACCCTAACCCAAACACGTACCCTAACCCTAACTCCTACCCTAACCCTAACACGTACCCTAATCCTAAACCGTACCCTAAACCGAGCCCTAACCCTAACACTAACCCTAAACCTTACCCTAACCCATACCCTACGCCGTACCCGAAGCCCTCCCTTAACCCGTACCCTAAGCTTGCCCTAAGCCTAACCCTAAGCCTAACCCTAACCATAGGCTACCCTTGACTGCTTCTGCCTCCAATAGATTTCCTAAGCACTAGTGTTTTAAAGAACAGCTTAAAAAGAGAATCCTAATGTGATTTCTTTATAATGGGTGTGTTCCTTATCTTATCCTAGTGTCTAAACACTTCTCCATGGCTGGACCCCCAAATAATATTCCTTTATGTGCTAATGGGTATCTAGAGAGTGGGTTAGGTTTAATAACTACCCTAAACCTAACGCGTACCCTAACCCTAACCCCTACCCTAAACCTAACACGTAACCTAATCCTAAACCGTACCCTAAACCGAGCCCTAACCTTAACACTAACCCAAACCCTAACACTAACCCATACCCTACGCTGTACCCGAAGCCTTCCCTGAACCCGTACCCTAAGCCGTACCCTAAGCCTAACCCTAAGCCTTACCCTAACCCTAGACTACCCTTGACTGCTTCTGCCTCCAATAGATTTCCTAAGCACTAGTGTTTTAAGGAACAGCTTAAAAAGAGAATCCTAATGTGATTTCTTTGTAAAGGATGTGTTCCTTATCTTAGCCTAGTGTCTAAACTCTTCTCCATGGGAGGACCCCCAAATAATATTCCTTTACGTGCTAAGGGGTATCTAGAGAGTGGGATAGGTTTAATAACTACCCTAACCCTAACGCGTACCCTAACTCTAACCCCTACCCTAACCCTAACACGTACCCTAATCCTAACCAATACCCTAAACCGAGCCCTAACCCTAACACTAACCCTAACCCTAACCCTAACCCATACCCTACGCCGCACCCGAAGCCCTCCCCGAACCCGTACCCTAAGCAGTAACCTAAGCTTAACCCTAAGCCTAACCCTAACCCTAGGCTACCCTTGACTGCTTCTGCCTCCGATAGATTTCCTAAGCACTAGTGTTTTAAGGAACAGCTTAAAAAGAGAATCATAATGTGATTTCTTTATAAAGGGTGTGTTCCTTATCTTAGCCTAGTGTCTAAACTCTTCTCCATGGCTGGACCCCCAAATAATATTCCTTTACGTGCTAAGGGGTATCTAGAGAGTGGGTTAGGTTTAATAACTACACTAACCCTAATGCGTACCCTAACCCTAACCCCTACCCTAACCCTAACACGTACCGTAATCCTAAGCCGTACACTACACCGAGCCATAACACTAACACTAACCCTAACCCTAACCCTAACCCATACCCTACACCGTACCCGAAGCCCTCCCCGAACCCGTACCCTAAGCCGTACCCTAAGCCTAACCCTAAGCCTAACACTAACCCTAGGCTACCCTTGACTGCTTCTGCCTCCAATAGATTTCCTAAGCACTAGTGTTTTAAGGAACAGCTTAAAAAGAGAATCCTAATGTGATTTCTTTCTAATGTGTGTGTTCCTTATCTTATCCTAGTGTCAAAACTCTTCTCCATGGCTGGATCCCCAAATAATATTCCTTTAAGTGCTAAGGGGTATCTAGAGAGTGGGATAGGTTTAATAACTACCCTAACCCTAACGCGTACCCTAACCCTAACCCCTACCCTAACCCTAACACGTACTCTAAATCCTAACCAATACCCTAAACCGAGCCCTAAACCCAACACTAACCCTAACCCTAACCCTAACCCATACCCTAACCCTAACCCTAACCCTAACCCTAACACGTACCCTAAACCTAAACTGTACCCTAAACCGAGCCCTAACCCTAACACTAACCCTAACCCTAACACTAACCCATACCCTACGCCGTACCCGAAGCCCTCCCCTAAGCCGTACCCTTAGCCTAACCCTAAGCCTAACCCTAACACTAGGCTACCCTTGACTGCTTCTGCCCCCAATAGATTTCCTAAGCACTAGTGTTTTAAGGAACAGCTTAAAAAGAGAATCCTAATGTGATTTCTTTATAAAGGGTGTGTTCCTTATCTTAGCCTAGTGTCTAAACTCTTCTCCATGGCTGGACCCCCAAATAATATTCCTTTACGTGCTAAGGGGTATCTAGAGAGTGGGATAGGTTTAATAACAACCCTAACCCTAATGCGTACCCTAACCCTAACCCCTACCCTAACCCTAACACGTACACTAATCCTAAGCCGTACACTAAACCGAACCCTAACACTAACACTAACCCTAACCCTAACCCTAAACCATACCCTATGTCGTGCCCTAACCCCTCCCCGAACCCATACCCTAAGCCGTATCCTAAGCCTAACCTTAAGCCTAACCCTAACCCTAGCCTACCCTTGACTGCTTCTGCCTCCAATAGATTTCCTAAGCACTAGAGTTTTAAGGAACAGCTTAAAAAGAGAATCCTAATGTGATTTCTTTATAATGTGTGTGTTCCTTATCTTATCCTAGTGTCTAAACTCTTCTCGATTGCTGGACCTCCAAATAATATTCCTTTACGTGCTAAGGGGTATCTAGAGAGTGGGATAGGTTTAATAACTACCCTAACCCTAACGCGTACCCTAACCCTAACCCCTACCCTAACCCTAACACGTACCCTAATCCTAACCAATACCCTAAACCGAGCCCTAACCCCAACACTAACCCTAACCCTAACCCTAACCCATACCCTAACCCTAACCCTAACCCTAACACGTACCCTAAACCTAAACTGTACCCTAAACCGAGCCCTAACCCTAACACTAACCCTAACCCTAACACTAACCCATACCCTACGCCGTACCCGAAGCCCTCCCCGAACCCGTACCCTAAGCCGTACCCTTACCCTAACCCTAAGCCTAACCCTAACACTAGGCTACCCTTGACTGCTTCTGCCCCCAATAGATTTCCTAAGCACTAGTGTTTTAAGGAACAGCATAAAAAGAGAATCCTAATGTGATTTCTTTATAATGGTTGTGTTCCTTATCTTATCCTAGTGTATAAACTCTTCTCCATGGCTGGACCACCAAATAATATTATTTACGTGCTAAGGGGTATCTAGAGAGTGGGATAGGTTTAATAACTACCCTAACCAAACACGTACCCTAACCCTAACTCCTACCCTAACCCTAACACGTACCCTAATCCTAAACCGTACCCTAAACCGAGCCCTAACCCTAACACTAACCCTAACCATTACCCTAACCCATACCCTACGACGTACCCGAAGCCCTCCCCGGACCCGTAACCTAAGCTTGCCCTAAGCCTAACCCTAAGCCTAACCCTAACCCTAGGATACCCTTGACTGCTTCTGCCTCCAATAGATTTCCTAAGCACTAGTGTTTTAAAGAACAGCTTAAAAAGAGAATCCTAATGTGATTTCTTTATAATGGGTGTGTTCCTTATCTTATCCTATTGTCTAAACTCTTCTCCATGGCTGGACCCCCAAATAATATTCCTTTACGTGCTAAGGGGTATCTAGAGAGTGGGATAGGTTTAATAACTACCCTAAACCTAACGCGTACCCTAACCCTAAACCCTACCCTAACCCTAACACGTACCCTAATCCTAAACCGTACCCTAAACCGAGCCCTAACCTTAACACTAACCCTAACCCTTACCCTAAACCATACCCTACGCCGTACCAGAAGCCCTCCCCGAACCCGTACCCTAAGCAGTGCCCTAAGCCTAACCCTAAGCCTAACCCTAACCCTAGGCTACCCTTGACTGCTTCTGCCTCCAATAGATTTCCTAAGCACTAGTGTTTTAAAGAACAGCTTAAAAAGAGACTCCTAATGTGATTTCTTTATAATGGGTGTGTTCCTTATCTTATCCTAGTGTCTAAAGTCTTCTCCATGGCTGGACCCCCAAATAATTTTCCTTTATGTGCTAAGGGGTATCTAGAGAGTGGGATAGGTTTAATAACTACCCTAACCCTAACGTGTACCCTAACCCTAACCCCTACCCTAACCCTAACACGTACACTAATCCTAAGCCGTACACTAAACCGAACCCTAACACTAACACTAACCCTAACCCTAACCCTAAACCATACCCTATGTCGTGCCCTAACCCCTCCCCGAGCCCATACCCTAAGCCGTATCCTAAGCCTAACCTTAAGCCTAACCCTAACCCTAGCCTACCCTTGACTGCTTCTGCCTCCAATAGATTTCCTAAGCACTAGAGTTTTAAGGAACAGCTTAAAAAGAGAATCCTAATGTGATTTCTTTATAATGTGTGTGTTCCTTATCTTATCCTAGTGTCTAAACTCTTCTCCATTGCTGGACCTCCAAATAATATTCCTTTACGTGCTAAGGGGTATCTAGAGAGTGGGATAGGTTTAATAACTACCCTAACCCTAACGCGTACACTAACCCTAACCCCTACCCTAACCCTAACACGTACCCTAATCCTAACCAATACCCTAAACCGAGCCCTAACACCAACACTAACCCTAACCCTAACCCTAACCCATACCCTACGCCGCACCCGAAGCCCTCCCCGAACCCGTACCCTAAGCCGTACCCTAAGCCTAACCCTAAGCCTAACCCTAACCCTAGGCTACCCTTGACTGCTTCTGCCTCCAATAGATTTCCTAAGCACTAGTGTTTTAAGGAACAGCATAAAAAGAGAATCCTAATGTGATTTCTTTATAATGGTTGTGTTCCTTATCTTATCCTAGTGTCCAAACTCTTCTCCATGGCTGGAACACCAAATAATATTCTTTACGTGCTAAGGGGTATCTAGAGAGTGGGATAGGTTTAATAACTACCCTAACCCTAACACGTACCCTAACCCTAACTCCTACCCTAACCCTAACACGTACCCTAATACTAAACCGTAACCTAAACCGAGCCCTAACCCTAACACTAACCCTAACCCTTACCCTAACCCATACCCTACGCCGTACCCGAAGCACTCCCCGGACCCGTACCCTAAGCTTGCCCTAAGCCTAACCCTAAGCCTAACCCTAACCCTAGGCTACCCTTGACTGCTTCTGCCTCCAATAGATTTCCTAAGCACTAGTGTTTTAAAGAACAGCTTAAAAAGAGAATCCTAATGTGATTTCTTTATAATGGGTGTGTTCCTTATCTTATCCTAATGTCTAAACTCTTCTCCATGGCTGGACCCCCAAATAATATTCCTTTATGTGCAAAGGGGTATCTAGAGAGTGGGATAGGTTTAATAACTACCCTAACCCTAATGCGTACCCTAACTCTAACCCCTACCCTAACCCTAACACGTACCCTAATCCTAACCCATGCCCTAAACCGAGCCCTATCCCTAACCCTAACCTCTACCCTAACACTAACACGTACCCTAAACCTATCCGGTACCCTAAACCGAGCCCTAACCCTATCATTAACCCTAACCCTAACCCATACCCTAACCCTAACACGTACCCTAATCCTAACCCGTACCCTAAACCGAGCCCTAACACTAACACTAAACCTAACACTAACCTATACCCTACGCCATACACGAACCCCTCCTCGAACCCATAACCTAAGCCGTACGCTAACCCTAACCATAATCCTAACCCTAACCCTAGGCTACCCTTGACGGCTTCTGCCTCCAATAGATTTCCTAAGCACTAGTGTTTTAAGGAACAGCTTAAAAAGAGAATCCTAATGTGATTTCTTATAATGGGTGTGTCCCTTTTCTTATCCTAGTGTCTAAACGCTTCTCCATGGCTGGACCACAAAATAATATTCCTTTATGTGCTAAGGTGTATCTATAGAGTGGGATCGGTTTAATAACTACCCTAACCCTAATGCGTACCCTAACCCAAACCACTACCCTAACCCTAACACGTACCCTAAACCTAAACTGTACCCTAAACCGAGCCCAAACCCTAACACTAACCCTAACCCTAACACTAACCCATACCCTACGCCGTAACCGAAGCCCTCCCCGAACCTGTACCCTAAGCCGTACCCTTAGCCTAACCCTAAGCCTAACCCTAACACTAGGCTACCCTTGACTGCTTCTGCCCCCAATAGATTTCCTAAGCACTAGTGTTTTAAGGAACAGCATAAAAAGAGAATCCTAATGTGATTTCTTTATAATGTGTGTGTTCCTTATCTTATCCTAGTGTCTAAACTCTTCTTCATTGCTGGACCTCCAAATAATATTCCTTTACGTGCTAAGGGGTATCTAGAGAGTGGGATAGGTTTAATAACTACCCTAACCCTAATGCGTACACTAACCCTAACCCCTACCCTAACCCGAACACGTACCCTAATCCTAACCAATACCCTAAACCGAGCCCTAACGCCTACACTAACCCTAACCCTAACCCTAACCCATACCCTAACCCTAACCCTAACCCTAACCCTAACACGTACCCTAAACCTAAACTGTACCCTAAACCGAGCCCTAACCCTAACACTAACCCTAACCCTAACACTAACCCATACCCTACGCCGTACCCGAAGCCCTCCCCGAACCCGTACCCTAAGCCGTACCCTTACCCTAACCCTAAGCCTAACCCTAACACTAGGCTACCCTTGACTGCTTCTGCCCCCAATAGATTTCCTAAGCACTAGTGTTTTAAGGAACAGCATAAAAAGAGAATCCTAATGTGATTTCTTTATAATGGTTGTGTTCCTTATCTTATCCTAGTGTATAAACTCTTCTCCATGGCTGGACCACCAAATAATATTATTTACGTGCTAAGGGGTATCTAGAGAGTGGGATAGGTTTAATAACTACCCTAACCAAACACGTACCCTAACCCTAACTCCTACCCTAACCCTAACACGTACCCTAATCCTAAACCGTACTCTAAACCGAGCCCTAACCCTAACACTAACCCTAACCCTTACCCTAACCCATACCCTACGACGTACCCGAAGCCCTCCCCGGACCCGTAACCTAAGCTTGCCCTAAGCCTAACCCTAAGCCTAACCCTAACCCTAGGATACCCTTGACTGCTTCTGCCTCCAATAGATTTCCTAAGCACTAGTGTTTTAAAGAACAGCTTAAAAAGAGAATCCTAATGTGATTTCTTTATAATGGGTGTGTTCCTTATCTTATCCTATTGTCTAAACTCTTCTCCATGGCTGGACCCCCAAATAATATTCCTTTACGTGCTAAGGGGTATCTAGAGAGTGGGATAGGTTTAATAACTACCCTAAACCTAACGCGTACCCTAACCCTAAACCCTACCCTAACCCTAACACGTACCCTAATCCTAAACCGTACCCTAAACCGAGCCCTAAACTTAACACTAACCCTAACCCTTACCCTAAACCATACCCTACGCCGTACCAGAAGCCCTCCCCGAACCCGTACCCTAAGCAGTGCCCTAAGCCTAACCCTAAGCCTAACCCTAACCCTAGGCTACCCTTGACTGCTTCTGCCTCCAATAGATTTCCTAAGCACTAGTGTTTTAAAGAACAGCTTAAAAAGAGAATCCTAATGTGATTTCTTTATAATGGGTGTGTTCCTTATCTTATCCTAGTGTCTAAAGTCTTCTCCATGGCTGGACCCCCAAATAATTTTCCTTTATGTGCTAAGGGGTATCTAGAGAGTGGGATAGGTTTAATAACTACCCTAACCCTAACGTGTACCCTAACCCTAACCCCTACCCTAACCCTAACACGTACACTAATCCTAAGCCGTACACTAAACCGAACCCTAACACTAACACTAACCCTAACCCTAACCCTAAACCATACCCTATGTCGTGCCCTAACCCCTCCCCGAGCCCATACCCTAAGCCGTATCCTAAGCCTAACCTTAAGCCTAACCCTAACCCTAGCCTACCCTTGACTGCTTCTGCCTCCAATAGATTTCCTAAGCACTAGAGTTTTAAGGAACAGCTTAAAAAGAGAATCCTAATGTGATTTCTTTATAATGTGTGTGTTCCTTATCTTATCCTAGTGTCTAAACTCTTCTCCATTGCTGGACCTCCAAATAATATTCCTTTACGTGCTAAGGGGTATCTAGAGAGTGGGATAGGTTTAATAACTACCCTAACCCTAACGCGTACACTAACCCTAACCCCTACCCTAACCCTAACACGTACCCTAATCCTAACCAATACCCTAAACCGAGCCCTAACACCAACACTAACCCTAACCCTAACCCTAACCCATACCCTACGCCGCACCCGAAGCCCTCCCCGAACCCGTACCCTAAGCCGTACCCTAAGCCTAACCCTAAGCCTAACCCTAACCCTAGGCTACCCTTGACTGCTTCTGCCTCCAATAGATTTCCTAAGCACTAGTGTTTTAAGGAACAGCATAAAAAGAGAATCCTAATGTGATTTCTTTATAATGGTTGTGTTCCTTATCTTATCCTAGTGTCCAAACTCTTCTCCATGGCTGGAACACCAAATAATATTCTTTACGTGCTAAGGGGTATCTAGAGAGTGGGATAGGTTTAATAACTACCCTAACCCTAACACGTACCCTAACCCTAACTCCTACCCTAACCCTAACACGTACCCTAATACTAAACCGTAACCTAAACCGAGCCCTAACCCTAACACTAACCCTAACCCTTACCCTAACCCATACCCTACGCCGTACCCGAAGCACTCCCCGGACCCGTACCCTAAGCTTGCCCTAAGCCTAACCCTAAGCCTAACCCTAACCATAGGCTACCCTTGACTGCTTCTGCCTCCAATAGATTTCCTAAGCACTAGTGTTTTAAAGAACAGCTTAAAAAGAGAATCCTAATGTGATTTCTTTATAATGGGTGTGTTCCTTATCTTATCCTAATGTCTAAACTCTTCTCCATGGCTGGACCCCCAAATAATATTCCTTTATGTGCAAAGGGGTATCTAGAGAGTGGGATAGGTTTAATAACTACCCTAACCCTAATGCGTACCCTAACTCTAACCCCTACCCTAACCCTAACACGTACCCTAATCCTAACCCGTGCCCTAAACCGAGCCCTATCCCTAACCCTAACCTCTACCCTAACACTAACACGTACCCTAAACCTATCCGGTACCCTAATCCGAGCCCTAACCCTATCATTAACCCTAACCCTAACCCATACCCTAACCCTAACACGTACCCTAATCCTAACCCGTACCCTAAATCGAGCCCTAACACTAACACTAAACCTAACATTAACCTATACCCTACGCCATACACGAACCCCTCCTCGAACCCATAACCGAAGCCGTACGCTAACCCTAACCCTAATCCTAACCCTAACCCTAGGCTACCCTTGACGGCTTCTGCCTCCAATAGATTTCCTAAGCACTAGTGTTTTAAGGAACAGCTTAAAAAGAGAATCCTAATGTGATTTCTTATAATGGGTGTGTCCCTTTTCTTATCCTAGTGTCTAAACGCTTCTCCATGGCTGGACAACAAAATAATATTCCTTTATGTGCTAAGGTGTATCTATAGAGTGGGATCGGTTTAATAACTACCCTATCCCTAATGCGTACCCTAACCCTAACCCCTACCCTAACCCTAACACGTACCCTAAACCTAAACTGTACCCTAAACCGAGCCCTAACCCTAACACTAACCCTAACCCTAACACTAACCCATACCCTACGCCGTACCCGAAGCCCTCCCCGAACCCGTACCCTATGCCGTACCCTTAGCCTAACCCTAAGCCTAACCCTAACACTAGGCTACCCTTGACTGCTTCTGCCCGCAATAGATTTCCTAAGCACTAGTGTTTTAAGGAACAGCTTAAAAAGAGAATCCTAATGTGATTTCTTTATAATGTGTGTGTTCCTTATCTTATCCTAGTTTCTAAACTCTTCTTCATTGCTGGACCTCCAAATAATATTCCTTTACGTGCTAAGGGGTATCTAGAGAGTGGGATAGGTTTAATAACTAACCTAACCATAACGCGTACACTAACCCTAACCCCTACCCTAACCCTAACACGTACCCTAATCCTAACCAATACCCTAAACCGAGCCCTAACGCCTACACTAACCCTAACCCTAACCCTAACCCATACCCTAACCCTAACCATAACCCTAACCCTAACACGTACCCTAAACCTAAACTGTACCCTAAACCGAGCCCTAACCCTAACACTAACCCTAACCCTAACACTAACCCATACCCTACGCCGTACCCGAAGCCCTCCCCGAACCCGTACCCTAAGCCGTACCCTTACCCTAACCCTAAGCCTAACCCTAACACTAGGCTACCCTTGACTGCTTCTGCCCCCAATAGATTTCCTAAGCACTAGTGTTTTAAGGAACAGCATAAAAAGAGAATCCTAATGTGATTTCTTTATAATGGTTGTGTTCCTTATCTTATCCTAGTGTATAAACTCTTCTCCATGGCTGGACCACCAAATAATATTATTTACGTGCTAAGGGGTATCTAGAGAGTGGGATAGGTTTAATAACTACCCTAACCCTAACACGTAACCTAACCCTAACTCCTACCCTAACCCTAACACGTACCCTAATCCTAAACCGTACCCTAAACCGAGCCCTAACCCTAACACTAACCCTAACACTTACCCTAACCCATACCCTACGACGTACCCGAAGCCCTCCCCGGACCCGTACCCTAAGCTTGCCCTAAGCCTAACCCTAAGCCTAACCCTAACCCTAGGCTACCCTTGACTGCTTCTGCCTCCAATAGATTTCCTAAGCACTAGTGTTTTAAAGAACAGCTTAAAAAGAGAATCCTAATGTGATTTCTTTATAATGGGTGTGTTCCTTATCTTATCCTAGTGTCTAAACTCTTCTCCATGGCTGGACCCCCAAATAATATTCCTTTACGTGCTAAGGGGTATCTAGAGAGTGGGATAGGTTTAATAACTACCCTAAACCTAACGCGTACCCTAACCCTAACCCCTACCCTAACCCTAACACGTACCCTAATCCTAAACCGTACCCTAAACCGAGCCCTAACCCTAACACTAACCCTAACCCTTACCCTAAACCATACCCTACGCCGTACCCGAAGCCCTCCCCGAACCCGTACCCTAAGCAGTGCCCTAAGCCTAACCCTAAGCCTAACCCTAACCCTAGGCTACCCTTGATTGCTTCTGCCTCCAATAGATTTCCTAAGCACTAGTGTTTTAAAGAACAGCTTAAAAAGAGAATCCTAATGTGATTTCTTTATAATGGGTGTGTTCCTTATCTTATCCTAGTGTCTAAAGTCTTCTCCATGGCTGGACCCCCAAATAATTTTCCTTTATGTGCTAAGGGGTATCTAGAGAGTGGGATAGGTTTAATAACTACCCTAACCCTAACGCGTACCCTAACCCTAACCCCTACCCTAACCCTAACACGTACTCTAAATCCTAACCAATACCCTAAACCGAGCCCTAACCCCAACACTAACCCTAACCCTAACCCTAACCCATACCCTAACCCTAACCCTAACCCTAACCCTAACACGTACCCTAAACCTAAACTGTACCCTAAACCGAGCCCTAACCCTACCACTAACCCTAACCCTAACACTAACCCATACCCTACGCCGTACCCGAAGCCCTCCCCGAACCCGTACCCTTAGCCTAACCCTAAGCCTAACCCTAACACTAGGCTACCCTTGACTGCTTCTGCCCCCAATAGATATCCTAAGCACTAGTGTTTTAAGGAACAGCTTAAAAAGAGAATCCTAATGTGATTTCTTTATAAAGGGTGTGTTCCTTATCTTAGCCTAGTGTCTAAACTCTTCTCCATGGCTGGACCCCCAAATAATATTCCTTTACGTGCTAAGGGGTATCTAGAGAGTGGGATAGGTTTAATAACTACCCTAACCCTAATGCGTACCCTAACCCTAACCCCTACCCTAACCCTAACACGTACACTAATCCTAAGCCGTACACTAAACCGAACCCTAACACTAACACTAACCCTAACCCTAACCCTAAACCATACCCTATATCGTGCCCTAACCCCTCCCCGAACCCATACCCTAAGCCGTATCCTAAGCCTAACCTTAAGCCTAACCCTAACCCTAGCCTACCCTTGACTGCTTCTGCCTCCAATAGATTTCCTAAGAACTAGAGTTTTAAGGAACAGCTTAAAAAGAGAATCCTAATGTGATTTCTTTATAATGTGTGTGTTCCTTATCTTATCCTAGTGTCTAAACTCTTCTCCATTGCTGGACCTCCAAATAATATTCCTTTACGTGCTAAGGGGTATCTAGAGAGTGGGATAGGTTTAATAACTACCCTAACCCTAACGCGTACACTAACCCTAACCCCTACCCTAACCCTAACACGTACCCTAATCCTAACCAATACCCTAAACCGAGCCCTAACACCAACACTAACCCTAACCCTAACCCTAACCCATACCCTACGCCGCACCCGAAGCCCTCCCCGAACCCGTACCCTAAGCCGTACCCTAAGCCTAACCCTAAGCCTAACCCTAACCCTAGGCTACCCTTGACTGCTTCTGCCTCCAATAGATTTCCTAAGCACTAGTGTTTTAAGGAACAGCATAAAAAGAGAATCCTAATGTGATTTCTTTATAATGGTTGTGTTCCTTATCTTATCCTAGTGTCCAAACTCTTCTCCATGGCTGGAACACCAAATAATATTCTTTACGTGCTAAGGGGTATCTAGAGAGTGGGATAGGTTTAATAACTACCCTAACCCTAACACGTACCCTAACCCTAACTCCTACCCTAACCCTAACACGTACCCTAATACTAAACCGTAACCTAAACCGAGCCCTAACCCTAACACTAACCCTAACCCTTACCCTAACCCATACCCTACGCCGTACCCGAAGCACTCCCCGGACCCGTACCCTAAGCTTGCCCTAAGCCTAACCCTAAGCCTAACCCTAACCCTAGGCTACCCTTGACTGCTTCTGCCTCCAATAGATTTCCTAAGCACTAGTGTTTTAAAGAACAGCTTAAAAAGAGAATCCTAATGTGATTTCTTTATAATGGGTGTGTTCCTTATCTTATCCTAATGTCTAAACTCTTCTCCATGGCTGGACCCCCAAATAATATTCCTTTATGTGCAAAGGGGTATCTAGAGAGTGGGATAGGTTTAATAACTACCCTAACCCTAATGCGTACCCTAACTCTAACCCCTACCCTAACCCTAACACGTACCCTAATCCTAACCCATGCCCTAAACCGAGCCCTATCCCTAACCCTAACCTCTACCCTAACACTAACACGTACCCTAAACCTATCCGGTACCCTAAACCGAGCCCTAACCCTATCATTAACCCTAACCCTAACCCATACCCTAACCCTAACACGTACCCTAATCCTAACCCGTACCCTAAACCGAGCCCTAACACTAACACTAAACCTAACACTAACCTATACCCTACGCCATACACGAACCCCTCCTCGAACCCATAACCTAAGCCGTACGCTAACCCTAACCATAATCCTAACCCTAACCCTAGGCTACCCTTGACGGCTTCTGCCTCCAATAGATTTCCTAAGCACTAGTGTTTTAAGGAACAGCTTAAAAAGAGAATCCTAATGTGATTTCTTATAATGGGTGTGTCCCTTTTCTTATCCTAGTGTCTAAACGCTTCTCCATGGCTGGACCACAAAATAATATTCCTTTATGTGCTAAGGTGTATCTATAGAGTGGAATCGGTTTAATAACTACCCTAACCCTAATGCGTACCCTAACCCAAACCACTACCCTAACCCTAACACGTACCCTAAACCTAAACTGTACCCTAAACCGAGCCCAAACCCTAACACTAACCCTAACCCTAACACTAACCCATACCCTACGCCGTAACCGAAGCCCTCCCCGAACCTGTACCCTAAGCCGTACCCTTAGCCTAACCCTAAGCCTAACCCTAACACTAGGCTACCCTTGACTGCTTCTGCCCCCAATAGATTTCCTAAGCACTAGTGTTTTAAGGAACAGCATAAAAAGAGAATCCTAATGTGATTTCTTTATAATGTGTGTGTTCCTTATCTTATCCTAGTGTCTAAACTCTTCTTCATTGCTGGACCTCCAAATAATATTCCTTTACGTGCTAAGGGGTATCTAGAGAGTGGGATAGGTTTAATAACTACCCTAACCCTAATGCGTACACTAACCCTAACCCCTACCCTAACCCGAACACGTACCCTAATCCTAACCAATACCCTAAACCGAGCCCTAACGCCTACACTAACCCTAACCCTAACCCTAACCCATACCCTAACCCTAACCCTAACCCTAACCCTAACACGTACCCTAAACCTAAACTGTACCCTAAACCGAGCCCTAACCCTAACACTAACCCTAACCCTAACACTAACCCATACCCTACGCCGTACCCGAAGCCCTCCCCGAACCCGTACCCTAAGCCGTACCCTTACCCTAACCCTAAGCCTAACCCTAACACTAGGCTACCCTTGACTGCTTCTGCCCCCAATAGATTTCCTAAGCACTAGTGTTTTAAGGAACAGCATAAAAAGAGAATCCTAATGTGATTTCTTTATAATGGTTGTGTTCCTTATCTTATCCTAGTGTATAAACTCTTCTCCATGGCTGGACCACCAAATAATATTATTTACGTGCTAAGGGGTATCTAGAGAGTGGGATAGGTTTAATAACTACCCTAACCAAACACGTACCCTAACCCTAACTCCTACCCTAACCCTAACACGTACCCTAATCCTAAACCGTACCCTAAACCGAGCCCTAACCCTAACACTAACCCTAACCCTTACCCTAACCCATACCCTACGACGTACCCGAAGCCCTCCCCGGACCCGTAACCTAAGCTTGCCCTAAGCCTAACCCTAAGCCTAACCCTAACCCTAGGATACCCTTGACTGCTTCTGCCTCCAATAGATTTCCTAAGCACTAGTGTTTTAAAGAACAGCTTAAAAAGAGAATCCTAATGTGATTTCTTTATAATGGGTGTGTTCCTTATCTTATCCTATTGTCTAAACTCTTCTCCATGGCTGGACCCCCAAATAATATTCCTTTACGTGCTAAGGGGTATCTAGAGAGTGGGATAGGTTTAATAACTACCCTAAACCTAACGCGTACCCTAACCCTAAACCCTACCCTAACCCTAACACGTACCCTAATCCTAAACCGTACCCTAAACCGAGCCCTAACCTTAACACTAACCCTAACCCTTACCCTAAACCATACCCTACGCCGTACCAGAAGCCCTCCCCGAACCCGTACCCTAAGCACTGCCCTAAGCCTAACCCTAAGCCTAACCCTAACCCTAGGCTACCCTTGACTGCTTCTGCCTCCAATAGATTTCCTAAGCACTAGTGTTTTAAAGAACAGCTTAAAAAGAGAATCCTAATGTGATTTCTTTATAATGGGTGTGTTCCTTATCTTATCCTAGTGTCTAAAGTCTTCTCCATGGCTGGACCCCCAAATAATTTTCCTTTATGTGCTAAGGGGTATCTAGAGAGTGGGATAGGTTTAATAACTACCCTAACCCTAACGTGTACCCTAACCCTAACCCCTACCCTAACCCTAACACGTACACTAATCCTAAGCCGTACACTAAACCGAACCCTAACACTAACACTAACCCTAACCCTAACCCTAAACCATACCCTATGTCGTGCCCTAACCCCTCCCCGAGCCGATACCCTAAGCCGTATCCTAAGCCTAACCTTAAGCCTAACCCTAACCCTAGCCTACCCTTGACTGCTTCTGCCTCCAATAGATTTCCTAAGCACTAGAGTTTTAAGGAACAGCTTAAAAAGAGAATCCTAATGTGATTTCTTTATAATGTGTGTGTTCCTTATCTTATCCTAGTGTCTAAACTCTTCTCCATTGCTGGACCTCCAAATAATATTCCTTTACGTGCTAAGGGGTATCTAGAGAGTGGGATAGGTTTAATAACTACCCTAACCCTAACGCGTACACTAACCCTAACCCCTACCCTAACCCTAACACGTACCCTAATCCTAACCAATACCCTAAACCGAGCCCTAACACCAACACTAACCCTAACCCTAACCCTAACCCATACCCTACGCCGCACCCGAAGCCCTCCCCGAACCCGTACCCTAAGCCGTACCCTAAGCCTAACCCTAAGCCTAACCCTAACCCTAGGCTACCCTTGACTGCTTCTGCCTCCAATAGATTTCCTAAGCACTAGTGTTTTAAGGAACAGCATAAAAAGAGAATCCTAATGTGATTTCTTTATAATGGTTGTGTTCCTTATCTTATCCTAGTGTCCAAACTCTTCTCCATGGCTGGAACACCAAATAATATTCTTTACGTGCTAAGGGGTATCTAGAGAGTGGGATAGGTTTAATAACTACCCTAACCCTAACACGTACCCTAACCCTAACTCCTACCCAACCCTAACACGTACCCTAATACTAAACCGTAACCTAAACCGAGCCCTAACCCTAACACTAACCCTAACCCTTACCCTAACCCATACCCTACGCCGTACCCGAAGCACTCCCCGGACCCGTACCCTAAGCTTGCCCTAAGCCTAACCCTAAGCCTAACCCTAACCCTAGGCTACCCTTGACTGCTTCTGCCTCCAATAGATTTCCTAAGCACTAGTGTTTTAAAGAACAGCTTAAAAAGAGAATCCTAATGTGATTTCTTTATAATGGGTGTGTTCCTTATCTTATCCTAATGTCTAAACTCTTCTCCATGGCTGGACCCCCAAATAATATTCCTTTATGTGCAAAGGGGTATCTAGAGAGTGGGATAGGTTTAATAACTACCCTAACCCTAATGCGTACCCTAACTCTAACCCCTACCCTAACCCTAACACGTACCCTAATCCTAACCCGTGCCCTAAACCGAGCCCTATCCCTAACCCTAACCTCTACCCTAACACTAACACGTACCCTAAACCTATCCGGTACCCTAAACCGAGCCCTAACCCTATCATTAACCCTAACCCTAACCCATACCCTAACCCTAACACGTACCCTAATCCTAACCCGTACCCTAAATCGAGCCCTAACACTAACACTAAACCTAACATTAACCTATACCCTACGCCATACACGAACCCCTCCTCGAACCCATAACCGAAGCCGTACGCTAACCCTAACCCTAATCCTAACCCTAACCCTAGGCTACCCTTGACGGCTTCTGCCTCCAATAGATTTCCTAAGCACTAGTGTTTTAAGGAACAGCTTAAAAAGAGAATCCTAATGTGATTTCTTATAATGGGTGTGTCCCTTTTCTTATCCTAGTGTCTAAACGCTTCTCCATGGCTGGACAACAAAATAATATTCCTTTATGTGCTAAGGTGTATCTATAGAGTGGGATCGGTTTAATAACTACCCTATCCCTAATGCGTACCCTAACCCTAACCCCTACCCTAACCCTAACACGTACCCTAAACCTAAACTGTACCCTAAACCGAGCCCTAACCCTAACACTAACCCTAACCCTAACACTAACCCATACCCTACGCCGTACCCGAAGCCCTCCCCGAACCCGTACCCTATGCCGTACCCTTAGCCTAACCCTAAGCCTAACCCTAACACTAGGCTACCCTTGACTGCTTCTGCCCGCAATAGATTTCCTAAGCACTAGTGTTTTAAGGAACAGCTTAAAAAGAGAATCCTAATGTGATTTCTTTATAATGTGTGTGTTCCTTATCTTATCCTAGTGTCTAAACTCTTCTTCATTGCTGGACCTCCAAATAATATTCCTTTACGTGCTAAGGGGTATCTAGAGAGTGGGATAGGTTTAATAACTAACCTAACCATAACGCGTACACTAACCCTAACCCCTACCCTAACCCTAACACGTACCCTAATCCTAACCAATACCCTAAACCGAGCCCTAACGCCTACACTAACCCTAACCCTAACCCTAACCCATACCCTAACCCTAACCATAACCCTAACCCTAACACGTACCCTAAACCTAAACTGTACCCTAAACCGAGCCCTAACCCTAACACTAACCCTAACCCTAACACTAACCCATACCCTACGCCGTACCCGAAGCCCTCCCCGAACCCGTACCCTAAGCCGTACCCTTACCCTAACCCTAAGCCTAACCCTAACACTAGGCTACCCTTGACTGCTTCTGCCCCCAATAGATTTCCTAAGCACTAGTGTTTTAAGGAACAGCATAAAAAGAGAATCCTAATGTGATTTCTTTATAATGGTTGTGTTCCTTATCTTATCCTAGTGTATAAACTCTTCTCCATGGCTGGACCACCAAATAATATTATTTACGTGCTAAGGGGTATCTAGAGAGTGGGATAGGTTTAATAACTACCCTAACCCTAACACGTACCCTAACCCTAACTCCTACCCTAACCCTAACACGTACCCTAATCCTAAACCGTACCCTAAACCGAGCCCTAACCCTAACACTAACCCTAACACTTACCCTAACCCATACCCTACGACGTACCCGAAGCCCTCCCCGGACCCGTACCCTAAGCTTGCCCTAAGCCTAACCCTAAGCCTAACCCTAACCCTAGGCTACCCTTGACTGCTTCTGCCTCCAATAGATTTCCTAAGCACTAGTGTTTTAAAGAACAGCTTAAAAAGAGAATCCTAATGTGATTTCTTTATAATGGGTGTGTTCCTTATCTTATCCTAGTGTCTAAACTCTTCTCCATGGCTGGACCCCCAAATAATATTCCTTTACGTGCTAAGGGGTATCTAGAGAGTGGGATAGGTTTAATAACTACCCTAAACCTAACGCGTACCCTAACCCTAACCCCTACCCTAACCCTAACACGTACCCTAATCCTAAACCGTACCCTAAACCGAGCCCTAACCCTAACACTAACCCTAACCCTTACCCTAAACCATACCCTACGCCGTACCCGAAGCCCTCCCCGAACCCGTACCCTAAGCAGTGCCCTAAGCCTAACCCTAAGCCTAACCCTAACCCTAGGCTACCCTTGATTGCTTCTGCCTCCAATAGATTTCCTAAGCACTAGTGTTTTAAAGAACAGCTTAAAAAGAGAATCCTAATGTGATTTCTTTATAATGGGTGTGTTCCTTATCTTATCCTAGTGTCTAAAGTCTTCTCCATGGCTGGACCCCCAAATAATTTTCCTTTATGTGCTAAGGGGTATCTAGAGAGTGGGATAGGTTTAATAACTACCCTAACCCTAACGCGTACCCTAACCCTAACCCCTACCCTAACCCTAACACGTACTCTAAATCCTAACCAATACCCTAAACCGAGCCCTAACCCCAACACTAACCCTAACCCTAACCCTAACCCATACCCTAACCCTAACCCTAACCCTAACCCTAACACGTACCCTAAACCTAAACTGTACCCTAAACCGAGCCCTAACCCTACCACTAACCCTAACCCTAACACTAACCCATACCCTACGCCGTACCCGAAGCCCTCCCCGAACCCGTACCCTTAGCCTAACCCTAAGCCTAACCCTAACACTAGGCTACCCTTGACTGCTTCTGCCCCCAATAGATATCCTAAGCACTAGTGTTTTAAGGAACAGCTTAAAAAGAGAATCCTAATGTGATTTCTTTATAAAGGGTGTGTTCCTTATCTTAGCCTAGTGTCTAAACTCTTCTCCATGGCTGGACCCCCAAATAATATTCCTTTACGTGCTAAGGGGTATCTAGAGAGTGGGATAGGTTTAATAACTACCCTAACCCTAATGCGTACCCTAACCCTAACCCCTACCCTAACCCTAACACGTACACTAATCCTAAGCCGTACACTAAACCGAACCCTAACACTAACACTAACCCTAACCCTAACCCTAAACCATACCCTATATCGTGCCCTAACCCCTCCCCGAACCCATACCCTAAGCCGTATCCTAAGCCTAACCTTAAGCCTAACCCTAACCCTAGCCTACCCTTGACTGCTTCTGCCTCCAATAGATTTCCTAAGCACTAGAGTTTTAAGGAACAGCTTAAAAAGAGAATCCTAATGTGATTTATTTATAATGTGTGTGTTCCTTATCTTATCCTAGTGTCTAAACTCTTCTCCATTGCTGGACCTCCAAATAATATTCCTTTACGTGCTAAGGGGTATCTAGAGAGTGGGATAGGTTTAATAACTACCCTAACCCTAACGCGTACACTAACCCTAACCCCTACCCTAACCCTAACACGTACCCTAATCCTAACCAATACCCTAAACCGAGCCCTAACACCAACACTAACCCTAACCCTAACCCTAACCCATACCCTACGCCGCACCCGAAGCCCTCCCCGAACCCGTACCCTAAGCCGTACCCTAAGCCTAACCCTAAGCCTAACCCTAACCCTAGGCTACCCTTGACTGCTTCTGCCTCCAATAGATTTCCTAAGCACTAGTGTTTTAAGGAACAGCATAAAAAGAGAATCCTAATGTGATTTCTTTATAATGGTTGTGTTCCTTATCTTATCCTAGTGTCCAAACTCTTCTCCATGGCTGGAACACCAAATAATATTCTTTACGTGCTAAGGGGTATCTAGAGAGTGGGATAGGTTTAATAACTACCCTAACCCTAACACGTACCCTAACCCTAACTCCTACCCTAACCCTAACACGTACCCTAATACTAAACCGTAACCTAAACCGAGCCCTAACCCTAACACTAACCCTAACCCTTACCCTAACCCATACCCTACGCCGTACCCGAAGCACTCCCCGGACCCGTACCCTAAGCTTGCCCTAAGCCTAACCCTAAGCCTAACCCTAACCCTAGGCTACCCTTGACTGCTTCTGCCTCCAATAGATTTCCTAAGCACTAGTGTTTTAAAGAACAGCTTAAAAAGAGAATCCTAATGTGATTTCTTTATAATGGGTGTGTTCCTTATCTTATCCTAATGTCTAAACTCTTCTCCATGGCTGGACCCCCAAATAATATTCCTTTATGTGCAAAGGGGTATCTAGAGAGTGGGATAGGTTTAATAACTACCCTAACCCTAATGCGTACCCTAACTCTAACCCCTACCCTAACCCTAACACGTACCCTAATCCTAACCCATGCCCTAAACCGAGCCCTATCCCTAACCCTAACCTCTACCCTAACACTAACACGTACCCTAAACCTATCCGGTACCCTAAACCGAGCCCTAACCCTATCATTAACCCTAACCCTAACCCATACCCTAACCCTAACACGTACCCTAATCCTAACCCGTACCCTAAACCGAGCCCTAACACTAACACTAAACCTAACACTAACCTATACCCTACGCCATACACGAACCCCTCCTCGAACCCATAACCTAAGCCGTACGCTAACCCTAACCATAATCCTAACCCTAACCCTAGGCTACCCTTGACGGCTTCTGCCTCCAATAGATTTCCTAAGCACTAGTGTTTTAAGGAACAGCTTAAAAAGAGAATCCTAATGTGATTTCTTATAATGGGTGTGTCCCTTTTCTTATCCTAGTGTCTAAACGCTTCTCCATGGCTGGACCACAAAATAATATTCCTTTATGTGCTAAGGTGTATCTATAGAGTGGAATCGGTTTAATAACTACCCTAACCCTAATGCGTACCCTAACCCAAACCACTACCCTAACCCTAACACGTACCCTAAACCTAAACTGTACCCTAAACCGAGCCCAAACCCTAACACTAACCCTAACCCTAACACTAACCCATACCCTACGCCGTAACCGAAGCCCTCCCCGAACCTGTACCCTAAGCCGTACCCTTAGCCTAACCCTAAGCCTAACACTAACACTAGGCTACCCTTGACTGCTTCTGCCCCCAATAGATTTCCTAAGCACTAGTGTTTTAAGGAACAGCATAAAAAGAGAATCCTAATGTGATTTCTTTATAATGTGTGTGTTCCTTATCTTATCCTAGTGTCTAAACTCTTCTTCATTGCTGGACCTCCAAATAATATTCCTTTACGTGCTAAGGGGTATCTAGAGAGTGGGATAGGTTTAATAACTACCCTAACCCTAATGCGTACACTAACCCTAACCCCTACCCTAACCCGAACACGTACCCTAATCCTAACCAATACCCTAAACCGAGCCCTAACGCCTACACTAACCCTAACCCTAACCCTAACCCATACCCTAACCCTAACCCTAACCCTAACCCTAACACGTACCCTAAACCTAAACTGTACCCTAAACCGAGCCCTAACCCTAACACTAACCCTAACCCTAACACTAACCCATACCCTACGCCGTACCCGAAGCCCTCCCCGAACCCGTACCCTAAGCCGTACCCTTACCCTAACCCTAAGCCTAACCCTAACACTAGGCTACCCTTGACTGCTTCTGCCCCCAATAGATTTCCTAAGCACTAGTGTTTTAAGGAACAGCATAAAAAGAGAATCCTAATGTGATTTCTTTATAATGGTTGTGTTCCTTATCTTATCCTAGTGTATAAACTCTTCTCCATGGCTGGACCACCAAATAATATTATTTACGTGCTAAGGGGTATCTAGAGAGTGGGATAGGTTTAATAACTACCCTAACCAAACACGTACCCTAACCCTAACTCCTACCCTAACCCTAACACGTACCCTAATCCTAAACCGTACCCTAAACCGAGCCCTAACCCTAACACTAACCCTAACCCTTACCCTAACCCATACCCTACGACGTACCCGAAGCCCTCCCCGGACCCGTAACCTAAGCTTGCCCTAAGCCTAACCCTAAGCCTAACCCTAACCCTAGGATACCCTTGACTGCTTCTGCCTCCAATAGATTTCCTAAGCACTAGTGTTTTAAAGAACAGCTTAAAAAGAGAATCCTAATGTGATTTCTTTATAATGGGTGTGTTCCTTATCTTATCCTATTGTCTAAACTCTTCTCCATGGCTGGACCCCCAAATAATATTCCTTTACGTGCTAAGGGGTATCTAGAGAGTGGGATAGGTTTAATAACTACCCTAAACCTAACGCGTACCCTAACCCTAAACCCTACCCTAACCCTAACACGTACCCTAATCCTAAACCGTACCCTAAACCGAGCCCTAACCTTAACACTAACCCTAACCCTTACCCTAAACCATACCCTACGCCGTACCAGAAGCCCTCCCCGAACCCGTACCCTAAGCAGTGCCCTAAGCCTAACCCTAAGCCTAACCCTAACCCTAGGCTACCCTTGACTGCTTCTGCCTCCAATAGATTTCCTAAGCACTAGTGTTTTAAAGAACAGCTTAAAAAGAGAATCCTAATGTGATTTCTTTATAATGGGTGTGTTCCTTATCTTATCCTAGTGTCTAAAGTCTTCTCCATGGCTGGACCCCCAAATAATTTTCCTTTATGTGCTAAGGGGTATCTAGAGAGTGGGATAGGTTTAATAACTACCCTAACCCTAACGTGTACCCTAACCCTAACCCCTACCCTAACCCTAACACGTACACTAATCCTAAGCCGTACACTAAACCGAACCCTAACACTAACACTAACCCTAACCCTAACCCTAAACCATACCCTATGTCGTGCCCTAACCCCTCCCCGAGCCCATACCCTAAGCCGTATCCTAAGCCTAACCTTAAGCCTAACCCTAACCCTAGCCTACCCTTGACTGCTTCTGCCTCCAATAGATTTCCTAAGCACTAGAGTTTTAAGGAACAGCTTAAAAAGAGAATCCTAATGTGATTTCTTTATAATGTGTGTGTTCCTTATCTTATCCTAGTGTCTAAACTCTTCTCCATTGCTGGACCTCCAAATAATATTCCTTTACGTGCTAAGGGGTATCTAGAGAGTGGGATAGGTTTAATAACTACCCTAACCCTAACGCGTACACTAACCCTAACCCCTACCCTAACCCTAACACGTACCCTAATCCTAACCAATACCCTAAACCGAGCCCTAACACCAACACTAACCCTAACCCTAACCCTAACCCATACCCTACGCCGCACCCGAAGCCCTCCCCGAACCCGTACCCTAAGCCGTACCCTAAGCCTAACCCTAAGCCTAACCCTAACCCTAGGCTACCCTTGACTGCTTCTGCCTCCAATAGATTTCCTAAGCACTAGTGTTTTAAGGAACAGCATAAAAAGAGAATCCTAATGTGATTTCTTTATAATGGTTGTGTTCCTTATCTTATCCTAGTGTCCAAACTCTTCTCCATGGCTGGAACACCAAATAATATTCTTTACGTGCTAAGGGGTATCTAGAGAGTGGGATAGGTTTAATAACTACCCTAACCCTAACACGTACCCTAACCCTAACTCCTACCCAACCCTAACACGTACCCTAATACTAAACCGTAACCTAAACCGAGCCCTAACCCTAACACTAACCCTAACCCTTACCCTAACCCATACCCTACGCCGTACCCGAAGCACTCCCCGGACCCGTACCCTAAGCTTGCCCTAAGCCTAACCCTAAGCCTAACCCTAACCCTAGGCTACCCTTGACTGCTTCTGCCTCCAATAGATTTCCTAAGCACTAGTGTTTTAAAGAACAGCTTAAAAAGAGAATCCTAATGTGATTTCTTTATCATGGGTGTGTTCCTTATCTTATCCTAATGTCTAAACTCTTCTCCATGGCTGGACCCCCAAATAATATTCCTTTATGTGCAAAGGGGTATCTAGAGAGTGGGATAGGTTTAATAACTACCCTAACCCTAATGCGTACCCTAACTCTAACCCCTACCCTAACCCTAACACGTACCCTAATCCTAACCCGTGCCCTAAACCGAGCCCTATCCCTAACCCTAACCTCTACCCTAACACTAACACGTACCCTAAACCTATCCGGTACCCTAAACCGAGCCCTAACCCTATCATTAACCCTAACCCTAACCCATACCCTAACCCTAACACGTACCCTAATCCTAACCCGTACCCTAAATCGAGCCCTAACACTAACACTAAACCTAACATTAACCTATACCCTACGCCATACACGAACCCCTCCTCGAACCCATAACCGAAGCCGTACGCTAACCCTAACCCTAATCCTAACCCTAACCCTAGGCTACCCTTGACGGCTTCTGCCTCCAATAGATTTCCTAAGCACTAGTGTTTTAAGGAACAGCTTAAAAAGAGAATCCTAATGTGATTTCTTATAATGGGTGTGTCCCTTTTCTTATCCTAGTGTCTAAACGCTTCTCCATGGCTGGACAACAAAATAATATTCCTTTATGTGCTAAGGTGTATCTATAGAGTGGGATCGGTTTAATAACTACCCTATCCCTAATGCGTACCCTAACCCTAACCCCTACCCTAACCCTAACACGTACCCTAAACCTAAACTGTACCCTAAACCGAGCCCTAACCCTAACACTAACCCTAACCCTAACACTAACCCATACCCTACGCCGTACCCGAAGCCCTCCCCGAACCCGTACCCTATGCCGTACCCTTAGCCTAACCCTAAGCCTAACCCTAACACTAGGCTACCCTTGACTGCTTCTGCCCGCAATAGATTTCCTAAGCACTAGTGTTTTAAGGAACAGCTTAAAAAGAGAATCCTAATGTGATTTCTTTATAATGTGTGTGTTCCTTATCTTATCCTAGTGTCTAAACTCTTCTTCATTGCTGGACCTCCAAATAATATTCCTTTACGTGCTAAGGGGTATCTAGAGAGTGGGATAGGTTTAATAACTAACCTAACCATAACGCGTACACTAACCCTAACCCCTACCCTAACCCTAACACGTACCCTAATCCTAACCAATACCCTAAACCGAGCCCTAACGCCTACACTAACCCTAACCCTAACCCTAACCCATACCCTAACCCTAACCATAACCCTAACCCTAACACGTACCCTAAACCTACACTGTACCCTAAACCGAGCCCTAACCCTAACACTAACCCTAACCCTAACACTAACCCATACCCTACGCCGTACCCGAAGCCCTCCCCGAACCCGTACCCTAAGCCGTACCCTTACCCTAACCCTAAGCCTAACCCTAACACTAGGCTACCCTTGACTGCTTCTGCCCCCAATAGATTTCCTAAGCACTAGTGTTTTAAGGAACAGCATAAAAAGAGAATCCTAATGTGATTTCTTTATAATGGTTGTGTTCCTTATCTTATCCTAGTGTATAAACTCTTCTCCATGGCTGGACCACCAAATAATATTATTTACGTGCTAAGGGGTATCTAGAGAGTGGGATAGGTTTAATAACTACCCTAACCCTAACACGTACCCTAACCCTAACTCCTACCCTAACCCTAACACGTACCCTAATCCTAAACCGTACCCTAAACCGAGCCCTAACCCTAACACTAACCCTAACACTTACCCTAACCCATACCCTACGACGTACCCGAAGCCCTCCCCGGACCCGTACCCTAAGCTTGCCCTAAGCCTAACCCTAAGCCTAACCCTAACCCTAGGGTACCCTTGACTGCTTCTGCCTCCAATAGATTTCCTAAGCACTAGTGTTTTAAAGAACAGCTTAAAAAGAGAATCCTAATGTGATTTCTTTATAATGGGTGTGTTCCTTATCTTATCCTAGTGTCTAAACTCTTCTCCATGGCTGGACCCCCAAATAATATTCCTTTACGTGCTAAGGGGTATCTAGAGAGTGGGATAGGTTTAATAACTACCCTAACCGTAACGCGTACCCTAACCCTAACCCCTATCCTAAACCTAACCCCTACCCTAACCCTAACACGTACCCTAATCCTAACCCGTACCCTAAACCGAGCCCTAAACCTAACACTAACCCTAACCCTAACCCTAAGGCGTACCCTATGCTATACCCGAACCCCTCCCCGAACCCGTACCCTAAGCCGTACCCTAACCCTAACCCTAAGCCTAGCCATAACCCTAGACTACCCTTGACTGCTTCTGCATTCAATAGATTTCCTAAGCACTAGTGCTTTATGGAACAGCTTAAAAAGAGAATCCTAATGTGATTTCTTTATAATGGGTGTGTTCCTTATCTTATCCTAGTGTCTAAACTCTTCTCCATGGCTGGATCCCCAAATAATATTCCTTTACGTGGTAAGGGGTATCTAGAGAGTGGGATAGGTTTAATAACTACCCTAACCCTAACGCGTACCCTAACCCTAACCCCTACCCTAACCCTAACACGTACCCGAATCCTAACCCGTACCCTAAACCGAGCCCTAACCCTAACACTAACCCTAAACCTAACTCTAACCCATACCCTACGCCGTAACAGAACCCCTCGCCGAACCCGTACCCTAAGCTGTACCCTAACTCTAACCCTCACCCTATCCCTCACCCTAACCCTAATGCGTACCCTAACCCTAACCCCTACCCTAACCCTAACATGTTCCCTAATTCCTAACCCGTACCCTAAACCGAGCCCTATCCCTAACCCTAACCCCTACCCTAACACTAACACGTACCCTAAACCTATCGGGTACCCTAAACCGAGCCCTAACCCTATCATTAACCCTAACCCTAACCCATACCCTAACCCTAACACGTAACCTAATCCTAAACCGTACCCTAAACCGAGCCCTAACATTAACACTAAACCTAAACCTAACACTAACCTATACCCTACGCCGTATTCGAACCCCTCTTCGAACCCATAACCTAAGCCGTACGCTAACCCTAACCCTAATGCTAACCCTAACCCTAGGCTACCCTTGACGGCTTCTGCCTCCAATAGATTTCCTAAGCACTAGTGTTTTAAGGAACAGCTTAAAAAGAGAATCCTAATGTGATTTCTTTATAATGGTTGTGTCCCTTTTCTTATACTAGTGTCTAAACTCTTCTCCATGGCTGGACCCCCAAATAATATTCCTTTACGTGCTAAGGGGTATCTAGAGAGTGGGATAGGTTTAATAACTACCCTAACCCCAACGCGTACCCTAACCCTAACCCCTACCCTAACCCTAACACGTACCCTAATCCTAACCCGTACCCTAAACGGAGCCCTAACCCTAACACTAACCCTAACCCTAACCCTAACCCATACCCTACGCGGTACCCGAACCCCTCCCCGAAGCCGTACACTATCCGTACCCTAACCCTAACCCTAAGCCTAAGCCTAACCCTAACCCTAGGCTACCCTTGACTGCTTCTGCCTCGAATAGATGTCCTAAGCACTAGTGTTTTAAGGAACAGATTAAAAAGAAAATCCTAATGTGATTTCTTTATAATGGGTGTGTTCCTTATCTTATCCTAGTGTCTAAACTCTTCTCCATGGCTGGACCCGCAAATAATATTCCTTTACGTGCTAAGGGGTATCTAGAGAGTGGGATAGGTTTAATAACTACCCTAACCCTAATGCGTACCCTAACCCTAACCCCTACCCTAACCCTAACACGTACCCTAATCCTAACCCGTACCCTAAACCGAGCCCTAACCCTAACACTAACCGAAACCCTAACACTAACCCATACCCTACGCCGTACCCGAAGCCTTCCCCGATCCCGTACCCTAAGCAGTACCCTAAGCCTAACCCTAAGCCTAACCCTAACCCTAGACTACCCTTGACTGCTTCTGCCTCCAATAGATTTCCTAAGCACTAGTGTTTTAAGGAACAGCTTAAAAAGAGAATCCTAAAGTGATTTCTTTATAATGTGTGTGTTCCTTATCTTATCCTAGTGTCTAAACTCTTCTCCATGGCTGGACCTACAAATAATATTCCTTTACGTGCTAAGGGGTATCTAGAGAGTGGGATAGGTTTAATAACTACCCTAACCCTAACGAGTACCCTAACCCTAACCCCTATCCTAACCCTAACACGTACCCTAATCCTAACCAATACCCTAAACCGAGCCCTAACCCTAACACTAACCCTAACCCTAACCCATACCCTACGCCGCACCCGAAGCCCTCCCCGAACCCGTACCCTAAGCAGTAACCTAAGCTTAACCCTAAGCCTAACCCTAACCCTAGGCTACCCTTGACTGCTTCTGCCTCCAATAGATTTCCTAAGCACTAGTGTTTTAAGGAACAGCTTAAAAAGAGAATCCTAATGTGATTTCTTTATAAAGGGTGTGTTCCTTATCTTAGCCTAGTGTCTAAACTCTTCTCCATGGCTGGAACCCCAAATAATATTCCTTTACGTGCTAAGAGGTATCTAGAGAGTGGGATAGGTTTAATAACTACACTAACCCTAATGCGTACCCTAACCCTAACCCCTACCCTAACCCTAACACGTACCCTAATCCTAAGCCGTACACTAAACCGAGCCCTAACACTAACACTAACCCTAACCCTAACCCTAACCCATACCCTACACCGTACCCGAAGCCTTCCCCGAACCCGTACCCTAAGCCGTACCCTAAGCCTAACCCTAAGCCTAACACTAACCCTAGGCTACCCTTGACTGCTTCTGCCTCCAATAGATTTCCTAAGCACTAGTGTTTTAAGGAACAGCTTAAAAAGAGAATCCTAATGTGATTTCTTTCTAATGTGTGTGTGTTCCTTATCTTATCCTAGTGTCTAAACTCTTCTCCATGGCTGGATCCCCAAATAATATTCCTTTAAGTGCTAAGGGGTATCTAGAGAGTGGGATAGGTTTAATAACTACCCTAACCCTAACGCGTACCCTAAACCTAACCCCTACCCTAACCCTAACACGTACTCTATATCCTAACCAATACCCTAAACCGAGCCCTAACCCCAACACTAACCCTAACCATAACCCTAACCCATACCCTAACCCTAACCCTAACCCTAACCCTAACATGTACCCTAAACCTAAAGTGTACCCTAAACCGAGCCCAACCCTAACACTAACCCTAACCCTAACACTAACCCATACCCTACGCCGTACCCGAAGCCCTCCCCGAACACGTACCCTACGCCGTACCCTTAGCCTAACCCTAAGCCTAACCCTAACACTAGGCTACCCTTGACTGCTTCTACCCCCAATAGATTTCCTAAGCACTAGTGTTTTAAGGAACAGCTTAAAAAGAGAATAATAATGTGATTTCTTTCTAATGTGTGTGTGTTCCTTATCTTATCCTAGTGTCTAAACTCTTCTCCATGGCTGGATCCCCAAATAATATTCCTTTAAGTGCTAAGGGGTATCTAGAGAGTGGGATAGGTTTAATAACTACCCTAACCCTAACGCGTACCCTAAACCTAACCCCTACCCTAACCCTAACACGTACTCTATATCCTAACCAATACCCTAAACCGAGCCCTAACCCCAACACTAACCCTAACCATAACCCTAACCCATACCCTAACCCTAACCCTAACCCTAACCCTAACATGTACCCTAAACCTAAACTGTACCCTAAACCGAGCCCTAACCCTAACACTAACCCTAACCCTAACACTAACCCATACCCTACGCCGTACCCGAAGCCCTCCCCGAACCCGTACCCTACGCCGTACCCTTAGCCTAACCCTAAGCCTAACCCTAACACTAGGCTACCCTTGACTGCTTCTGCCCCCAATAGATTTCCTAAGCACTAGTGTTTTAAGGAACAGCTTAAAAAGAGAATAATAATGTGATTTCTTTCTAATGTGTGTGTTCCTTATCTTATCCTAGTGTCTAAACTCTTCTCCATGGCTGGATCCCCAAATAATATTCCTTTAAGTGCTAAGGGGTATCTAGAGAGTGGGATAGGTTTAATAACTACCCTAACCGTAACGCGTACCCTAACCCTAACCCCTATCCTAAACCTAACCCCTACCCTAACCCTAACACGTACCCTAATCCTAACCCGTACCCTAAACCGAGCCCTAACCCTAACACTAACCCTAACCCTAACCCTAATGCGTACCCTATGCTATACCCGAACCCCTCCCCGAACCCGTACCCTAAGCCGTACCCTAACCCTAACCCTAAGCCTAGCC